>NC_072797.1:39565000-39715000 GCF_028583425.1 Eublepharis macularius
TCGGTCAAAACAAGTCAAGAGATGCTGGTTGTCTGTTGTATAGCATATCAGTGATTAAACAGTCATGGTGTTCTAGATGGCAGTGAGCTCCTTTTGAAAGTTTGGGTGAGCATTAGAGTGTCTACAGCAGAAGGCTCACATCCTGTCTGTGGTACATCCCACCTTTGTCCAGCTTCAGTTATCTGTCTCTAATCACATCAAGTTTATGGCAATGTGGTCTATGTAGGGCTGCCTTTGAAGACATTATGGAAGCTGCCGCTCATTCAAAATGCAGCTGCAAAATATTTCACTTTTTCTAAAGGATTTACATTGATGCCCAGCTCTGCTTCCATTCTCAATTCAATGTGCCAGTTATGACATTTAAAGCTCTACATGATTTAGGATTAAAGTATTTGAAGGACTGCTTGCTCCAATAGAACCATCAGATTACTGAACTATATGTCATCATCATCTGAAATTAGTTGGGTGGCTATGTAAGACAAGGCTTTTTCTGTGGTGGTACCTCAGTTAAGGAGCAAACTCCTCAGAGATATTTCGCTAATGCTGAGTTTGCTCAGTTTCCACAGCCAGCTAAATATAAAATTGTTTAATTTTTTACCTAGACTTTCTGGTAATTGATTGTTTTTTTAATATAGTGGTATTTTAAAATTGTTTATGTTGTCATAATTGTCTGTAACAGTAATTAAACAAATAAATGGGTCCAGAAATAATCATTTAGCAATCATTGTCAAATGGAGCTTGTACAAGAGTCAGTTTACTTTAAATACCAGTAACAGGGAGTGTGGGCACTTTTCTTTCTCTGTCCACCTCATAGGCCTTCCAGCGGCCATTGGTTGCTCATTGTGGGAAACAGGATACTGAACTAGATGAGTCGTTAGTCTGTTCCTAAAGGGCTCTTCTTTATGGTCTTGTATGTTACATACATGGTGGGGCTGTCTGCAAATTAAAGCCTACTAGAACAAGATATTGTCTATATTATTACTGGTTATATTTACCAGGTGCATTTGGAATCTTGATTTAAACAATACAAGTGAGCCCCCCACAAGCACTTTGGGAGAAGGCACCTCATTTCCCCTTTTCCATTGTTTCCTCTTACCCTTCCCAGAAAAGCCTCTCCCCTTTCCCTGCTTCTTTCTCTCCTTCCCACCCCACCAGGCAGCCTACTTTTTTCTGTGTTCAACTTTCATGGGAAAGCTCTGTGCAGTGCAAGCAGCCAAACTGGGCCCGGTTTCATAGTGTGGGCTTCCAGGCTGGGCTGCATTCAGTTGTGTGATGGGGAACCTGCAAGGATTTATAGGGGCCCTCTCAGTTTCCCTGATATTCCACTCTCCCACTATTTCTTCTTTTCCTCCTCTTGGCAGCCCCCGCATCCTCACTTATCCCTGCATCATTTTCACGCACCCACTCACCCAGCTTTTTTGTGCCCTCTGTTGTCAACTATATTTATTATTTATTTATTTCATTTACACCCTGCTTTTCTCCACAATGGAGTTTCAAAGCAGCTTACATCATTCTCCTCTCCATTTTATGCTCACAACAATCATGTGAGGTAGGTTAGGCTGAGAATGTGTGATTGGCCCAAGGTTACCCACTGAGCACCATGGCAGAGTGAATATTTGAACCTGAGTTTCCCAGATTCTAGTCAGAGACTCTAACCACTGTACCACACTGTCTTTCAAGCAGTGGCTACTATTGAAAAGTAGCAATCAGCTGAGCCTGGGTGAGTCAAGTAAGTCAGGGGGTAGTAGGTAGTCCAGTGGCTCCTGTCAGTACTGGCCTCAATGACTCCACCCTCAAAAGCCAAAACAACCTTGGAAAAAGACCCTGCTCCCTTCCTCTGACTTTTACTGACAGAAACCAAGGCTTGAAGCCTGGCAGTAGTATTGTAGTTGCCTAGCAATGGCCACAAAAGCCACTGATAGGACATTAATTTCTTAATTAAATACTTTGTTAGACTCAGGGAATCTAGATGTGTGTGTCTGTGTTCATATGGATGGATACACATTTTAACAAATATAAAAATCTAGCAACAGCATAGTAATTAAAAATAATATGAACTGTTTATAATGTTACAATAACAATTTTCTTATGCTGAAACCACTCTCTTAAATATAGAGGATTTTCGGTTGTAGGAAGAAACATGCTGAATAAAATATTAGTTCTCTTTGAATCAAGCTTGAAAACTGCTACATACTAAAATGTTAATACAGTAAATCCTTTAATTCTTTCTGAATCAGGTAATAAATCAGATCTCTGAAAAGATAGTGAGAAGAAATCCTCTGTCCCTTTGCCAAATATAAAATCTTGGTCTTAAGTTTGTAGTATACCATACTGAAGCTTAGCATTTCCAAAATCTTATTTTTATATTATTTTAGATTTTTTTCTATTTTTCTATATTGTCAAAAAAAAATTATAATGAACTGAACCAGAAGATATCAAGTAGCACATATACTGCGCGTGTAATGGCCATCTTATCCTTCTCTGTCACTATCATTCTCTAAGCTATTCCATGTTGCTTCTTCCCTACCTATATTGAAGAAGAACCTATATAGATGTGTTGTTACACAATCTAGGAGTGACCATAACATTATTCTAGTGAAAGGACTGGGCTTACTTGGAGACCTGTTTCTAGAAAGCATTTATTTAAGCTGAAAGACCTAATAAGTCACATCTGTGCATAAATGTAATGTGGGAAACAAGTTTACTACAGCTGCTTTTCTCTCTGACTTGTGAAGTATTCATAGTCTCTCCCTTTCAATATCTCTCATTTTGATCAAATTTAGACTGTACATACTGATTCTTATATCTTTAAATTCTTGTTCCCTAGCTTGTAGCAGGAAGTGTTGTGATGGCATTTGAAGAAGTCTGCCCAGATAGAATAGATTTGATTCATAAGAACTACCGAAAGCTGTGTAATCTGTTGGTTGACGTGGAGGAATGGGGACAAGTGGTCATTATCCATATGCTGACTCGCTATGCACGTACTCAGTTTGTTAGTCCTTGGAAAGAGGTAAGCTATTTTCCTTTTTGAAAAAAAGAAAGTTACATTTAATATTTTTCTTCTTGATTACATTAAAACTGCATGTGAATAGAGAGTCCTAAATTATATAAAAGCAGGCTGTTGTTGCTGTCGCCGCCACTACTACTGCTGACAGAGAAAAACAACCCTCCAAATCACTTGACACCACCTTTTGTAACTCTTTAGGTAGTGCAAAACATTTTGCCTAGAGAAAATCTCGAGGCTGCTGTTAAGGATGATTTAGATGACATATCTTGCATTGCTTAGAAAATCTCTGAAAGATGTACCAAGTATTGACTAGTATTGCATGTAGAAGGTGAAGGAGAAGAAGTGGCGATGAGGGATGTGGAAGGAACTGTAGGATAAGGAAATTATAGTGGAGAAAGATATAAGGGAGAGGGTTGTTAATTCTTCTTCAACACACACAGACAGCATAACAGGTAATATATACGCACTAGCTAGTGCGTATATATTAAAGTGTTAGCTAGTGCATATATATTAAAGAATTTTCTGTTCTTCAAAACTTGGCTGGCCTTTTAAGTTAAAGCAAGTTCAGTCTAGCTTCTAAGCATACATTGAATTCTCCTGTTTGTTGTGATGTATGATGATTAGAGTACACTATGTTAATGAGTATACTATGTTAAATGGATATTCCATTTTCAATTCTTGGTATTCATAAATGTGATGTTCTGCAATAAGATAAAAAGTAAAGGGAAAGTATACTGTAGCATTGTCAATGTTTCTGTCATACCAGTTCTTTAAACATACAGAACAAGTCTTGTCCCACTTTATTCTGTGGGTTGAGGGTGACTTCTAACATCTATTCAGGAAAAAAGAGAACCGTAAAGAAACCCTACAGTATAATTTTCTAAAATATGTTGGCTTTGTTTCCAGGATTCTACATGAGTAATAGGTGAAAAAGATTGAATCAGGAATTGGCTTCAGTTTTTTTCTAAGAGGAAATGGAAGAACTGGGAGACACCAGGTTTAGCTGCCTTGAGCAGAAATTGGAAAGATGGAGTATAATTTTTTTTAAAAATTACTTTTCCTTGCAGTGAGTCTGGCAGAGGATAGTGTGTGTAAGCCCAAAGCAGTCATCTGATCTCTTCCCAATTAGCACTGTGGTGGGAAAAAAATTCTATAGCAGTAATAAAATACATTAAAAACTGGATGACATAGCCAAATGGGGACAAATCAAACCTGCTTTTCATTTTTTTACTCTTCAAGGCAATATTAATATTCTTTGCTGCAGAATACAGTACATAGGGAACTTTGGAACTACTTATCTTGATCCTAGAGTTTTATTTATGTAGCAATTGGAACCAGTTCTAATTTAGTGAAAGTTAGCATTTAATTCTAGGCTCTTTCAAGTCCTCATTAGTATTAAGTAATCTGCCTTTACTGCCCAGACTTCTGTGACATCAGAGTAGCTAAGCTAGTGTCAACCACAGGGATGTGACAAGAAAAAGATGGAATTGTTAACAGAATGAAAGCAAATCTTGGGAAAGGCTTTAATTGGTCTGAAATAGATACGCAGGCTTGACAGTAGTTTTATTTTCAAGGCATGCTTTTTTGGTTTTTGCAAAGTTCTTGCTGTATATCCTGAATAAAGATAAGGTGCAAAGGTCAGAGGGATGCCCAAACTAATCTCAACAGCTTGTTCTGAACAAGAACAAAGTTTGTTACATCTGTTTCATGAGAGAGTTTTTAGCTCAGAAAAGAACTAATGACAGTACCAAGGAGATACGACAAATCAAAGGGTTTTGATATGGTCGTATGAGTTTTATGTAATTCAGTCTGTATTAGATAGCCACAGCCAAAGACCCCTGAATCTCCCAGACTTGAGTTTTGTGAGACTATTGGAAAACACTTTGGTTGAGATTCTTTACATTTTATTTTATCTTTTAAATCTAAGATATATAGGATGAGGAATTATGCGTATCTTCTGTTCTTGTTGATATATGGCACTGTAATTTTCATATTTGTGATCTTTGTATATTTGATATTTCAAGATTAATTCTGATTCCTCTTCAGTCAGAAGGCTGTTTGGCTATAAAAAGAGGCTGAGAAAGAAAACAGCCCCTTTAATACAGTTGTGTGGTTAGAGGTTAGAGCTTTGCTTTTAAAACAGAAAACTCTTATTTCTGTGAGTGTTCTAGAAGTAATGCTTCCCCTGCAGGAAAGAGAATGCTGCATCCTCAGCACTGCCTTTTGTAAAACCTGAAATTTGTCTTAAACGTTATTAATAGGTGCTGCCTGGTCTCAACCTGCAAGGGATCTGTGTGTCTCATTTGGCTTTTAAGAAGAACATGGTTGGACTATTTCTGGTTTCTGTATTTCCAAATGAGTGGAGAAATAGCAGAAGCCATCAAAATACGTATTCCTAGAGAATATGCTGTAACCTATTACCAACAGTAAAGTTTATTATTGTGCCTGCATGCATTTCAAAGTGGAGGCTTTTAAGATCAGGTCGTAACATCCATGGCCTGAAAAATCTGCTTCCTACCCCTCTTATCTTTTTATGTTTTGTAACATCCAGTCTGAAGAAGAGATATGATGAGTTCAAAAGCGTGTACAATGTTTGTGTCACTTAAAGTTAATAATAAACATGGCATAAGAGGACAGGTCCTCTCATGGTTTAAAATCTGGATAATTGACAGGGAGCAGATGGTAGGATTAGGTGATACTGTTCTTAAAATGGAGGGGAGCAGACAGTGGGGTTCCCACATTGATTGGTATTTGTACTGGTGCTATTTAATTTGCTCATGAATTATTTGAAATTGAAGCTGTGCAGTGAAGCAGTCAATTTTCAGACAACACTACATTTTTCAGGGTGGTAAGAACCAAAGAAGATAGTGAAGAGCTACAAGAGGATCTCCAAATTGACTGAATAGGCAACATCATAACAAATGTGGTTCAGTTTAAGTAACTGGAAAGTGATGCACATTGTTGCACAAAATCCTATCTTTACAAATACATCAAGATCTTAACTGGCAGTGATGGATTAGATAAAGGTCTTGGGATCATGGTGGACAACTTGATGAAAATGTTGACTCAGTGTGTGGCCGAGTTGATACTGGCAAATCCTATGCCACAGATTATTAGAGATTTGTGAAGAGTTTGTATTTGAAATACTATATATAGTTGTTGTCATCACATCTCAAAAATATCACGGAGAGGAAAAAGATAAGGCATTTGAGCACTTCCTCTATAGGGAAAGCCTAAGGTATTCTCAATCCTTTTGAGTATGAGGACCTCTTTTTAATGTCAAAAATTGTTATGGATCGCACATGATACCATTAGTATCCATTGACTTAAAAATACATGACCAAAAGCTATGATGAATTCAGTAATGATTTTAAATGTATTTGTATTTTATTAATCATAACAGCATTATGATAGTATACATTTGAAAAATAGTAATAGTGTATGACATTCTCCTGTGGTCTTGGAGTGGGTCAGTCAAGACTGCTGGGAAGTAGCTCCTCCTCCTCCTTGGAGGGTCTGTCGAAATTCTTTGGTCTACAGAAGGAATATTTGCTTATTTTACCAAGTCTCGAAGGGCTACCATATAGAGGATGGCACAGAATTGTTTTCTGCTGCCCCAGAAGGTCGGATCAGAACCAACAGGTTGAAATTAAATCAAAAGAGTTTTTGGCTAAACATTAGGAAGAACTTCTTGATAGTGGTCCCTCAGTTGAACAGGCTTCCTCGGGAGGTGATGGGCTCTCCGTCTTTGGAGGATTTTAAGCAGAGGCTAGATGACCTTCTGACAGCAATGCTAATTCTGTAAACCTAGGGAGATCATGAGAGGGAGAGCAGGAAGGGTTACATCAGTGCTTAGTTCTCGTGGCCCTTCTTATATGTCCAAGGTAATCATCACCTTGGGGCCAGGTCGCAATTGTCCTCAAGCCAGTTTGGCTAGGGATCCTGACAGTGTTTTGCCATCTTCTGGGCATGGAGCAAGGATCACTGTGTGTGTGTGGGGGGGGGGGAAGTAGTTGTGAATTTCCTGCATTGTGCAGGGGATTGGGCTAGATGACCCTAGAGGTCCCTACCAACCCTGTGATTCTACATCATTTAATGAAATGGCAGGTGCTGTTTTGCAGCTTTCAGAAGTTGGAAATCTGGTTGAAGGGAAGACATACAGACCAATGACTTGACACAGTATAAGAAAGCTTCATATATTTTGTATAGTTTGGAGTTACTGGTGTAGCTGCCTAGAATGGCTCCTTTGCTAAGTCCAGGCTTGACCTATCAGACTGAATGCAGCCCTCTATCCCTTTATTATGGTCTGCCAGGATTCAAGTCCAGTATCACCTTAAAGATCAACTATATAAATCAAAGACTCCAGGAACGTGTGGCAGTGATGGAGTGTAAAGTCACTGAAAATCAGCTGAGATTTAGGGGAGCACTAGAGAGTACAATGCAGAATGTGCAAGAGCAAATGATTGCTATTTTGGCAGAATTTCTAAGCAAGCAGCCAGAAGAAATAGAAGTAAACTTGGATCTAGCGTATAGAGTGAACTCCAGCTATGCACAGCAGAAGAATTTACCGAGGGATGTAATTGTACAACTGACAACTAAAAGAATGAGAGAGGAAATTTTGAGAAAGCACTATGCAAGTCCTTTGATAATGGAAGGAAGTAGAATCAGAATTATGAAAGAACTTCTTAGGAAAATACTCAAAGAACGAAAAAAATACAGAGAATTAACGGAAAAATTGAGGGAGAAGAATATCAGGTGTAGGCGGAAAATACCTGAAGGTTTAAGCTTCCATTTTCAATCTGCAAGAGTCAGCATCAAGTCAAGACATGAAATGACAGTGTTCCTGCTTGACAATGAAAGAGACTTTCCTGGAGTTATTAAAAAATAGTATTATGGAGTACAAATTGATATCTTGGAATGTTAATGGACTAAATTCACCCCAGAAACGTAAAGCAATTTTTCATTGGCTAAAGAAACAAAATTGCAATATAGTATGTTTGCAAGAGACACACATTAAAGACCAAGATTTTAAATTTCTTAAAAATGGACAGTTAGGAAAAGAATTTTTGGCTTCTGCAAAACAGAAAAAAAGAGGAGTGGTGATATATGTAAAGGAAGAATTGGACCCCAAATTAATTTTCAAAGACAAAGATGGAAGATACTTGGCGGTAGAAATAATGTTGAATTTCAAAAAGACTTTGGTTCTAGGAATTTATGCGCCCAATGGTGCTAAAGACGATTTTTATAAGGAAATAATTCAAAATTTGGACCAATACTCTTATGACCAAATTTTAATGGCTGGGGACTTTAATGGAGTTGTTAATTTACTGTTCGACAGACAGCTAAAGTCAGTTCAAAGAAAAACAGGGAAGCTGCCAAAATCTTTCTTTGAACTGATAGGATAAGAAAATTTGGAAGATATTTGGAGAAAATGGAATCCTAAAATAAAAGACTTTACGTTTTACTCTTCAAGACAGCAGTCCTTTTCAAGAATTGATATGATTTGGGCAACTAAAGATATAAGTCTATTGACAAAGAAAATAGAGATGATACCAAAGGTGAGTTCAGATCATAGTCCAATGATGTGGAAAGCCTTGATGGGACACAAAAAATTTAGGTGGAGATTAAACAAAGACCTCCTTCAGAGCCAAGAGAATACGGAATTTGTTGAAAGGGAGACAAAGTATTTTTTTCAATATAACATCGGGCAGGAAGTGCCAATACATACAGTTTGGGATGCCTATAAAGCAGTGATGAGAGGGATTTTAATTACTTTGAACAGTAAAGAAAGGGAAAAAAAGGGAAAAGAAATTCCAAGAGATTCAGGAAAAAATATGTAAGAAGGAACAAGGATTAAAGAAGAGACCAGGAAAGAAAAAAATAATTCAAGAAATTAAGATACTACAGGAGCAGCTAAGGGCCTTTGTAAATAAAGAGTTAGAATGGAATTTAAAGAGTTTACAGCAAAAATCTTTTGAAGGGGCAAATAAACCAGGGAAGTATTTAGCATGGCAACTGAAGAAAAAAAGGGAGAAAAATGTAATTGGTAAGATAGTGGAGGAAGAGAAAGAACTACTGGAACATCAAGCTATAAAAAGAGCATTTTACAAGTATTATGCCAAACTATTTCAAAAAAGGATAATAGACCCAGGGGAAATAGATAGGTATTTGGAAAAGGCAAAGCTACCTAAGATTTCAAATGCTATGAAAGAAATATTAAATGCTCCAATCACTGAAGAAGAAGCCATAGAGTCAGCTAAGGTAGGGAAAGCACCAGGTCCAGATGGAATTTCAGCAAGATTTTATAAAGTAATGAAAAAAGACCCAGTGCAGACCCTACAAAAGTTGATGAATGAGATTATGAAGAAAAAAGGACTACCAAACACGTGGAATGAAGCAAATATTTCATTGATCCCAAAGGAGTTGCAAGATTTAACAGACGTAAAGAGTTATAGGCCCATATCTCTATTAAATAATGATTATAAAATTTTTGCAAGAATTTTAGCGGAAAGGCTGAAGAGATTTTTAATGGACTTTGTGGGGGAATAACAAGCTGGATTTTTACCCAGTAGGCAAATTAGAGACAATTTAAGAGTAGTGATGGATGCCATCGAATACTATGACAAGCACCCTGAAAAGGAGGTGGGCTTTTTCTTTGCAGATGCGGAGAAGGCCTTTGACAATTTAAATTGGGACTTTATGTTTTTAACAATGGAAAAGATGGAATTGGGGCAAGAATTTATAGAAGCCGTGAAACCTATTTATAAAGATCAAAGAGCGTCATTATGTATAAATAGCGACCTGACAGAAAAATTTGAGGTAAGAAAAGGTACAAGACAAGGATGTCCACTTCCACCTTTGCTGTATGTTATGGTGTTGGAAATATTGCTGAGGCAAATAAGGGAAGATGACAGTATTAAAGGTATAAGACTCAGAGGTTTTTCTTATAAATTCAGAACTTTTGCAGACAATGTGATGTTTATAGTGGAAGATCCCGTCCAGACTTTACCGTTATTGTTAGAAAAAATTAAAGAATTTGGAGATCTGGCAGGGTTTTATATTAACAAATCAAAGTTTAAACTGCTCTGTAAAAATATGACGAAAAAGAAACAAGTGGAGCTAATGAGTGTTACAAATCGTGAAGTGGTTCAAAAAACAAAATACCTGGGAATAGAATTAACTATGAAGAATATAGATCTATTTAAGAACAACTATGAAAAACTGTGGTCGCAGATAGAAAGAGATATGCTGAAGTGGAACAAATTGAATTTGTCGTTGCTGGGGCGTATTTCAGTCGTAAAAATGAATGTGTTACCTAAAGTGATGTTCATGTTACAAACTATCCCAATTGTAAAAGACAAGAAACATTTTGATAAATGGCAAAGGAAAATATCAGAATTTGTGTAGGCGGGGAAAAAGCCAAGAGTCAAGATGAAGGTGTTGTGTGATGCAAAGGAAAGGGGGGGATTTCAATTACCAAATTTGAGATTGTATCATGAGGCGATATGTTTAACATGGTTGAGAGATTGGGCAAAATTATCTAATCATAAATTGTTAACTCTGGAGGGTCATAACAGTCTGTTTGGTTGGCATGCATATTTATGGTATGATAAGCATAAAATGGACGGTATGTTTCAACATCATTTTGTGAGAAGAAATGTTCTTATGGTTTGGCAAAAGTATAAGAAGTTTATTGGGGAGAAAAGGCCCATGTGGATTGTTCCGGCAGAAGTTGTAAATCAATATACTGAGCACAAGGGAGAAGACTGGATAACCTACAAAGAACTATTGTGGATGGACAGAGATTCTTATAAAATGAAGGCCCATGAGGATTTACCGTTTAGGTATGGTTGGCTGCAATATCGACAAATTAAAGATTTGTTTGAATTTGATAAAAGAAAAGTGGGTTTTAAAAGTAAAAAAATTCAGAACTAGAAGAGCTCTTATTTGGAGGGGGAACAAAAATGATTTCTAAGATGTATAAACTTTTACTGAAATGGCACACAGAGGATGAGACGGTCAAAACTCAAATGGTGAAGTGGGCAGTAAATTTCAATAAAGAAATTACAATGGAGGCATGGGAATATCTATGGAAAAATACAATGAAAATATCTACATGTGTAAATTTAAAATAGAATGGATATAAGATGTTGTATAGGTGGTATTTAACACCAAAAAAATTAGCAAATGTAAGTAATGCCATGTCTAACAAATGCTGGCAATGTAAAAAACATGAAGGTTCTTTTTACCATTATTTAGATTTATGCAGAAATGTTATTAATTATGAAAAGTAAGTTGCTGAAGAGCCCTGAACTGCTATTACTAGGATTAAATATAGATAAAGTCAATGTAAGAGACAGGACATTGGTATTCTATATGACGGTGGCAGCAAGATTACTATATGCACAATATTGGAAGCAAGAAGAGATACCAGAAATTGAAAATTGGATTCAAAAACTGTTGTACATGGCGGAGATGGACAAAATGACAAGAAAGTTGAAAGAACAAAGTCCAAGTGAATTTTTGAATGACTGGGGAAAATTTAAAGATTATTTGGAAAATAACTGGGATGTGAAAGGACAACTGTGGTCTCTGGATAGTTACTAAGATTTATAGAGAATATATATGAGCTTTACCTATGATAATAGGGACAAATAATAGAATGAGTTAATGATAAGAAATAAAGAGGTTATAGTGCTGTGTCTTAAAAGAAAAGGGGGAGGGGGAAGGGGTGGGGACACACACACACACACACACACACACACACACACACACACATATAGGCTATATACAGTGATATTATGTATTATGTATGTCAACCTACCCAATAAAAACCTTTATTCAAAAAAAATCAACTATATACATTTACAGTGCAATCCTAAGAAGAGTTACGCCAGTCTAAGCCCATTGAAATCAGTGGGCTTAGACTGTAGTAACTCTTCTTAGGATTGCACTGTTAGAAGTGGAATTGCAATGGGCTTTTTTTATGCCTCATTAAAGCTTCCAAACCATCCAGTTCTGAGATTTATATCCCAGCTCTGAACAGCTCTGAAGACCTAGATAATGAGACCTAAAAACAGAAATCTTTCTTTAAATAACCTGTTATTGGATTCTTCTTGTTTTAACTCTTCCTATCAAGGCACACAGAAACTTCTTTTAGCGTTTAATTTTTATTCTTTTTTTTTAAATTATTGGATGGGTTAACAAACATAAACATAATAATCATTATCATTTTCCACCCCATTGCATTTTCCCCATCCTTTCCCCCCTCCCTTATCTAATGACTCCCAACAGTTTTCCATACCCAACTTAACCTAAAGAATATATACTATAAACTCTTAAAATCTATAATAATATGTATAACATATATCTATATAATACATACTAATCTAGTCTATTTTGTTGTATTAACTATATTAATATAATACTTATCTAAATTAAGAGTATAAAAATATATAAGTATATAATAGGTACATATACTAACTAATATATATATATATATATAATAAACTAATCCTTAAATACCTATTATCTATATTATAAATCTATTGCTTCTAATACATCACTAAAATATTATATATACTCCCTATTACCTATTCAACCTTATTATTCAACCTTATTTCTTCCCATATGAATACACTGTCTTACTCTTAACTTTATAATACTATAAATAAATTACACAAATGGAGGAGAAATAAAATATAATAAAATATACCCCCTTCTAACCTTAAGTAAAGTTCTATCTCCCCCTTAACAACTATCCAAAGACCACAATTTCCCCTTCATGTCCCACTTTTTCTCCACATATTTCTTGAATTTTTCCCAACTTAATGTATATTCCAATACTTCTTGCTCTTTCAATTTCCTTGTTAGTTTGTCCATTTATGCCATATTCACAACTTTCAAGATCCAGTCTTCCATAGATGGTATCTCCTGAGTCTTCCGTAACTGTGCATAACACATTCTGGCCGCCGTAATCATATAAAATACCACAACTCTATCCATTTTATTGAAGTCTTCTAGGTTCATACATAATAACAACAATTCCAGGGTTTTAATTACATTCGTTTGTAAAATATCTGACATAACCTTTACTATATCCCCCCAGACTGTTTTGCCTTGTCACAAGACCACCACATATGATAAAATGAACCTTCATGTTGTTTACATTTCCAACATTTATCAGACATCTGACTATTACCATTGGCCAACTTCTTCGGTGTTAAATACCATCTATACATCATTTTATAAACATCATTTATAAACATGCTGAAATTTTAACTGTTTTTCCATAACTTTTCCCAAGCTTCCATTGAAATAGCTTGTCATAATTATTTTTATATAAATCGATATTTTTCGCTGTCACTTCCACTCCTAAATATTTAACTTTGTTCACTACTTCACATTCTACCTTGTCCATCAACTCCTTTTGCTGTTGTTTAGTCATATTTTTACACAGTATTTTGGACTTCATCTTATTTATAACGAATCCAGCTAAATCTCCAAAGTCTTTCATTTTCTTCTTCAGTTTAGGCATGCACTCTGTTGGATCCTCCACTATCACCATTACATCGTCGGCAAAAGCTCTGACTTTATATGAAAATCCTTTTGTCCTCAGTCCTCTTATTGAATTGTCTTCTCTTATTTGCCTAAGTAAAATCTCCAATACCATTACAAACAGAAGTGGGGAAAGCGGACACCCTTGTCTTGTTCCTTTTCTTATTTCCAACTTTTTTGTTACATCCGAATTAACAATTTTATTTGCAGATTGGTTTTTATATATTGCTTTTATTGCTTGTATAAATTTCTCTCCCAACTGCATCTTCTCCATTGTTGTAAGCATAAACTCCCAGTTCAAATTGTCAAAAGCTTTCTCCGCATCCACGAAAAATAACCCAACCTGCTTCCCTGGGTTTTTATCATAGTACTCAATGGCATTCAGCAATACTCGTAAGTTATTTTTTGTCTTTCAGGTAAAAAACCAGCTTGACCTTCTTCTATTAATTCTACTAGCCACACCTTAAGTCTTTCCGCTAATATCTTAGCAAATATTTTGTAGTCATTATTAGTTAGAGATATTGGTCTATAGTTCTTAACATTACTTAAATTTAATGCCTCTTTTGGTATCAATGTAATATTAGCCACATTCCATGTATCTGGCATCTCTGCCCCCTCCAATATCTCATTCATCACTTTTTGCATCAATTGTTTTAAATCCTCTGCCATCACTTTATAAAATTTTGCTGTAATTCCATCCGGTCCCGGAGCTTTACCCACTGTAGTAGCTTGTATTGCTTGCACCACTTCCATTGTTGTTATTTCAGCACCAAGCTTCTCTTTCAACTTCTCCGGCACCTTAGGCAAATCGATTATGTCAAAATAGTCTCTTTATCTTTTTATAGTCCACTATTTTTTTCTGATATAGTCTTGCATAATATTTATAGAATGCTCTCTCAATCAGTCCTTGATCGTATAATTCCTTCCCCTCTTCCATAATTTTACTTATTGTTCTTTTCTCTCTCTTTTTCTTCAATTGCCACGCCAAATATCTCCCTGGTTTATTGGCTCCTTTAAATGATTTTTGCTTCATTTTCTTCAATTCCCACTCCACTTCTTTATTTTCCATAACCCTAATTTGTTCTTGCAATAACTTTATTTCATACAACAATTTCTTTTTACCTGGCCTCTTTTTTAATTGCTGTTATACTTGAATAATTTTTTCCTGAATCTCCTTTAACTTCATTTCTTTTTTCTTTTTGTCTCTTCCATTTAAGTCTATCAACACACCTCTAATTACTGCTTTATATGTATCCCAGACCTTATGTGCTGACACTCCTTTATCAACATTGCATTGAATGAAAAACTTTGTTTCTTTTTTAAGCACCTCCACACATTCTGGGTCTCCCAAAAGATCCTCATTAATTCTCCATCTCCGTTTCTTATTTCTCATTCCAAATCTCCACATCACAGGATTATGATCTGAGCTAATTTTCGGTAAAATATCAATCTCTTTAGTAAATACTGCCAATTCTTTAGACGCCCAGATCATATCTATTCTAGAAAAGGATTGATGACTAGTTGAGAAGAAAGTATATTGCTTCAATTTAGGGTTGTACTTTCTCCAAATATCTTCTAAATTTTCTTGTTCCTGAATTTCAAAAAATGACTTTGGTAATTTCCCTGCCCTTACTTTACTTGATGATGAGCTTTTATCCAACTGTAAATCCACAACTCCGTTACACAACTCGAATGTGTAAATCCACATTCTCCAGCTAGAATTATATGATCATAAGTCCATTGTTCCATTTGCTCTCTTAAGTCTTTAAAAAATAAATCCTTAGAACCATTCGGTGCATATACTCCAAGTATCAACGTTTTTTTTGGCATTACATAAGAATTCCACAGCCAGGTACCTTCCATTTTTATCAGAAACTATTAATTTGGGCTGCAATTCTTCCTTAATATATATAACAATTCCCCTCTTTTGTTTTGTTGCCGAAACAAATTGTTTTCCCAACTTTTTATTAAATAGATATTTAACATCTTGATCTCTAATATGAGTCTCTTGTAAGCAAATCATATTGCTTCTTTGTTTAGATAGCCAATGTAACACAGCTTTTCGTTTAGAGGATGAATTGAGTCCATTAACATTCCATGAAATTAATTTGTACTCCATAATTATAATCTACTTGAACTAGGAAAGTCTTTTCCATTCTCCATCAGAAACACGTCCATTGCATGCTTTGACTTAATCACTTGTCTCCCTGATTGGAATTCAAAAGTCACTCCTTCCGGCAGCTCCCATCTATATCTAATATCAGCTGCCTTCAGCTTTTGTACCAAATCTCTATTTTTTCCATTCTTGGAGCACTTTCCTTGGTACTTCTTTCATAATTTGAACCCTTGTCCCCGCTATTTCCAGTGGAGTCTCAAAATGCCTTCTAATGATTTCCTCCTTCATTCTCCTTGTGGTCAATTGGACAATAATATCTCTTGGTAAATTCTTTTGTTCTGCGTACTTTGAGTTGACTCTGTACACAATATCCAAGTGCATCATCATTTCCTCCTCTGTTCTAAAAGTTCTGCCAGTATTTCAGCTACTTGTTTCAGAGCAGATCCACCCATTTTCTCCGGAATACCCCACATACGAATTTGCCTATCCATTGCTTTACGTTCTGTCATCACAATTCTTTCACCCATGCCCATAATCTCTGTCTTTATAGGCTCTGTTTTTTTTCCTCCATCCTGCACCATCTGTTGTGTTTCTTGCACTTTTTGTTGGGTATTCTGTAAATCTGTTTTTATTGCCTCCATCTCTTTTTTAACCTTCGTTATTTCCGTCTTAATAACTTCTTTAATTTCCATCATTAAATTTTGCTGCAATTGCTGTACCATCTCTCGAATCTCTTTATTTCCCTCCGTTATTTTTTTGACCAAATTCTCCATAGCAACTTGCCAGTCCTTTTCTTTTTTTGAAGCCATCGGGCTTACTTTGGGCCCCCACGAATCTGCTCTCTTTCTTAACTCCATCTTCCTTTTAAATGAAGTCTCAATTCTTTTATATCAAAATTTCAGCCATCTGCCCTCACTTAAAATGGCGGTTAAGGCTTCCCTTACCCTTAAAATGTCGGGCAATGTTTTTCTATGGTATAAAATGTCGGGCGATCTTTATGGTAATGATGACAACACTATGATCTTCCCTTACTTTCAATGTTGGGCACTTTACTTCCTCTTCCTCTTCCCTTACTTTCAATGGTGGGCACTTCACTTCCTCTTCTAACGTTGTTTTCCTTCTGGCTCTTCCTGACCTCTCCCTCGCCGCTCTGTCTCCTCTCCGTCTATTATACTCTGCTGTAATCACTTCCTGCCTCGCATCGCTTCTTCCGATTCCCACGATCCTCCCTCCGCATCGCTATCTCCCCAACCGCAAGTATGCAAAACAATATTCTTTCTTTGCTCTTTTTAGCTCTTTCTCCCTCTCAAACTTCAAATTAAATAACTCAGTTCTTTAGTATGCTTTTTTCGCTTAGGATCTCAGTTCTTAATTTTTTTATAAGATCGGTCTTTGTTCAGTAAAACAGTCCGTTGGGGGAGATAGTAATCTTTACTTAACACAAACTTCTTGGGTTGTACTCACTGCTTCAAACGTCTAATTCTGTCAAATTCTGTTCCTGAGGCTTGGGGTACGATGAGCCTATGCCAATTTAATGACTCCAGAAGCTGCTGCAGAGATTTTAGCCGCCCTTCTCTAAGGAGAATCTCAAGGCTTGGGAGGAAAGCCCTTAATTCAGAGCCTCCCACCCGCTGAGACCCTTCACTCTCGGGGCGTCAAGCGTTCCAGCCTGATTTCTGACTGAAATCAGGGGGCTGTGGGCGATCGATGCACCCCACCAGCCAAAAACAGCATTTTGGATGGTCCGGAGCTCCGGATCATGACGGTCTCGCCATTACCCCAAACCGGAAGTCCCGTGTTTAATTTTTATTCTTTATTGAAATAATCTCTAATCTTTTTAATTAAGGAAGATACTAAAATATAAAGAATTATTAAATGAAACCTATAGTTAATGAATAAGTACATGCAACAAGGATTATCATAACATCTCTTAAATAAATCTAAGATTGATTTAAAATCAGATCTACTATGAAATATATTGAATTTTCAATAAGCACACAGAGAAATCTATTTCTTCCCTAGATCTTATTCATGAGATTTCCTTCATCAAAACCGTAATCTCTTATCTGGGTGGCATCTTTTATATTAATTGGCACTTGCTATCTACTGAGAAAACTGAGATCTCTCATATGTTATAATATAAAAATATGATTGGTTTTAGATTTAGTTTTTCAATCATGTGACATTTTACCAAGTCAAAAGTGATGCCATGTTGCAGGCAAAAGATAAACTTCATCAGTCTGTAAAAGTTGAAACAAAAGTTAAGTGAGCGGATCATGATTGGTCCATTTTAGTAATTAAAGAATCATTTGTCTACTACTGTCCGCTAGTTTTAATTAATTGTCAAAGAAAAAAGGAACATCTGTGTTGTTTTACAACTTGTTGACAAACTACATTAAGGTTCATACAGAGTTCACTGGAATACACATGCATAACTAGCGTATATTGTGATCTAATTCATATTCCCTTTACAGAAGTATGCAGAGTTTTATCCTTTGCTAACAGATATCAGTTAGTCTGTACTCACGGAAATTCACTTGGATACACAATGCGCTTTTAATCTTTAAAAGAACAGTTGGTGGATGCTTTATTTATTTTGACTTCAATCTTGCTTTTCAGTGCTAAGTTGTCAGATATCACAGAATCACAGAAACATAGAGTTGGAAGGGGCCATACAGACGTTCTAGTCCAACCCCCTGCTCAATGCAGGATGAGCCTAAAGCATCCCTGACAAATATTCATCCAGCCTCTTCTTGAAAACTGCCAGTGAAGGGGAGCTCACCACCTCCCTAGGCAACTGATTCTACCTTTGAACTACTCTGACCGTGAAAAAGTTTTTCCTGATATCCAGCCGGTACCTTTGTGCATGTAATTTAAGCCCATTGCTTCGAGTCCTATCCTCTGCTGCCGACTGGAACAGCTCCTTGCCTTCCTCCAAATGACAGCCTTTCAAATATTTAAAGAGAGCAATCATGTCCCCCCTTAATCTCCTCTTCTCCAAACTAAACATTCCCAAGGTCCTCAGCCTTTCCTCGTAGGGCTGTCTCCAGACCCCTGATCATTCTTGTCGCTCTCTTCTGCACCCTCTCAATTTTGCCCACATCCTTTTTGAAGTGAGGCCTCCAGAACTGCGCACAGTACTCCAGGTGCGGCCTGACTAAGGCAGTATAGAGAGGATCTATGACCTCCTGCGATTTCAATGCAATGGCTGTTTTGATACAATCCCAAGACTGAGTTTGCCTTTTTTGCTGTCACATCACACTTGACTGCTCATATTTAGTTTACAGTCCACTCTTAGTCCAAGATCTCTTTCGCATACACTACTATCCAGAGGTGTATCCCCCATCCAGTATTTATGCTTCATATTTTTGTGGCCCAGGTATAATACTGTGCACTTATCTATGTTGAATTGCATCTTGTTCACAACCACCCACTTTTTCAGAGTATTCAGGTCTTGTTGAATTTTAACTCTAGCTTCCTGGTGTTTGCCACTCCTTCTAATTTGATATCATCAGCAAATTAAATGAGTAGCCCGTTTACCCCTTCATCCAGATCATTGATAAAAATATTGAAAAGTACCGCGCCAAAAATCACGTGTTGTGCTGTACGTCTTTTTCACAGCTGATAATATAGTAGTCATTTTTTCAGAGTAGTCACAATTTTCACTATATCAGGAATATTGCATCCTCATACCTCTCACACAAAGAAGTCTGGAAATGGGGAAAATAACCAGATTACCCATCGTGGTCACAGTTGGAAATGTATTCACTAAGAAGGAGTCAAGGACCAATTTGTATTACTTCAAGTATAGCAGGACAGTCTACAACTTTACATGAACTATTTATAAATGGACTATATTTGCACTCACACTTTAAAGAATGGTTTAAAATGACTTTTTTCTGTTAGATGATGGATTATTGTGAAATATTTTCTTAGTGACTGGTATTACATACAGGACTAATCAAAGTGTTTGTACAATATATTTCTTGAATGGTTTGAATGCACTAGCACTTTACTATTCTGAGATACTTTCTATAAGATTTGGTTATTTTGCTAGTTCTTTGAATGGGCTTGAAATTCATATAGCCCATCTCTATTACGTTATTCAGAAATTTTTGCTTAGGCATTAGAGAACTTTATTAGGTACTAAAATAATGGCATATGATTAAATGCATCTAAATCAAAACTTTATTGGGTTTATACTTTTAAATGTGCCTTTGTATGATTTATATGGTATATCTCTTTGACTCGTGAGGTAGTTAGCTGGTTGTTTTGGTCTGGCTTTTTTCTGTGATACTCTCCTTTGTGCAAGTTTGTCTGTGGCCCACATTATGTGATGGTACCCAGAAGCCTGCTGGACTTAGCACAGTACAAAAAATGTTTGTACCCCTTCACTGCATTATGTATAACAGAAAACCTCCTGTCCAACCCATGTATTTTGCTTTTGTGAAACCTACAATTAAAGATAATGAATGGCATATGTTTCAGTGTTTCTTATATAATTTTCCAATTGAGAGAGTTTCAGAATACTTTTCTTTTGTGGAAGTGTAAGACGTATGTCAGTATTTTGTTCATATTTCATCCCAGTGTATTTTTATTATATCAGCTACAAATTAAGTTGGATTTAAACTAAGTTGTGCTTTTATTTAAGTCTTTGCTTGGTTCTGTATCAATTTTCTCCCAAGTATGGCCATGCTTTTAGTTTCTTCCATGTTACAAATGGCAAGGCATTACACTTCAGGAACATGACACATAAATAGTTGGTAAGCTGTATAATAGAGACACAGTACTGATAACATAATGCAGATTTCTTAATCATGGTTAAAAGATTGGGAGTGGACCACTGGTTTGTACACTTTGCTAACATAGACGTATACAAATGTACTGTTCTACCATGTTCAGTATTGCATATGGAGAGGATATGCAGTCCTGTGGTCTGCTCCCAATCTCTTAACCATGATAAAGAGATTGGCAGTGTTATATCTACACAGGACCAGAAAGTTCAGATATCAAATTGGTTTCTTACTAATTTAATTGCTGAAATAACAGAAGGGAAACCTTTTTGATATTGGGTCTCCATGCTTTTTTCAGAAGGTTCTTAAATAAACACATAACAAGACTTCTTGTGTAGTAGAACAGATTTTTAATTTAGTTTATTTGCATCATTATAGATCAGTATTTAGACTCTTTATATGTAAATGTATGATTTGAGGAACAATTAAGTGTTGACAAAATATATTGCAGCCATATCAATTGCAGTGCATTTTCCATAATTTTTCTAACTGACATCTTTGATAAATAGTGGTTGCCAAGTCAAAACCGATTATACAGTGCACTAGGAATTCATGGTGCTGTCAGGGAGAAGACCGATTGACTTTAAATTTACATATTAATGAGAAGATTTGTTAAGGGGGTGCTTGACTATAGAAAATAACAGCATATTTATAGGGCACGACATTTTATAAATAAAGCTGATGCAGGAAAATGGAAATTAAACCTTTCAGATTAATACATTCAAGAATGTTAAAATGCATATTTGCATTTTTATTTTCTAAATTTACCTTCCTTTCCAAGCAACAGATATTTTTCACGCAAGTTAAATGCACTGCTCTCTGGAGATTAGTAATTTAACTCCTGAATTATTTTGTGCACTTCAACAGGTACTTGTAGGGTTGGGGAAAGAGCATAAAGTTTCATATATTAAAAATAACAACATTTGATTTATATACCATCCTTCAGGACTACTGTACACCCACTCAAAGTGGTTTACAAAGTATGTTGTTATTATCCCCACAACAATCACCCTGAGAGGTGGGTAAAAGAGCTGGGACTGACCCAAGGTCACCCAGCTGGCTTCAAGTGGAGGAATGGGGAATCAAACCCGGTTCTCCAGATTAGAATCCCGCTGCTCTTAACCACTATACCAAACTGGCTCCAAATTTGTGATGGCAGAGAATTGCTGCTAATCATGTTGATGAAAATAATTGAATATGTGTATTTTATATTAGATGTAACATCTTGCAAATAAGTGAATGTACCTTTTCACTCAACATTCAACAATAAATTGTTTTAAAATAAAAGTTACAAGTGTATATATATACTATATAAACATAACTGTGGACAGGTCTTGTCTGTCCTCGTCTAGCCTATCCCATCCTATCCCCTATAAACGTAACTGTTTATGGGGAGGTAGTGGTAGTAAATTCACCATGTCTAGCACAATTATTCCTGTTTAGGAATGATTGAGGCTCTTCTCACGGATTCAACCAGACTTGTGAATATGCAGACTTCTTGTCCAAGGTACAGTAGAATAGAAACACAGAGCTGGAAGGAACCAGAAAGATCATGTAGTCCCAACCCCCGCACAATGCACAAAATTCACAACTACCTTCATCCCTCACTCCCCCAGTGACCCCTGCTCTATGCCCAGTGGAAGGCAAGAAAAATCCGCATTTTTGGAAGATCTCCTTAATATTGGTTGTAGCAGTTGGAATTTCTCAGGATTCTATCTTATTGGCATGATTCTGTCATGGACTGAGAGGGTTTTTTTGAAACTGGCTTAAGTTTCTTACATATCTCACATTTGCATCAATCCTTATATAGCATGTCCCTTTTCAAGCGAAGTGACCTTTACTGGGTTTATCAAGATTTAGTAGGAAGGCTATTTTGTAATTAAACAAATTCATCATGTTTTTCTGCTTTTTAAAACCCATAGTTGAACTTTGTTGTGTAGAAGCATTCATAAAATATATAAGGGCCGTACTTCTATTTTAACATATGAAATTTGAGAACAGCGAATGGTGATTCAACTAGAAAGCTCTGCGAATGATACCCTTCTTTGTACTTTATAAATTTACCATCCAAGTTCTGATCTCAAGCAGTATCATAAGATTAAAATCTATGTTGGGGCCCCAGGTATTGTAAACAGCTCTCCATCTTTAGCAGCTTTGCTGATGGCTTTTCTGGTAACATGTATGGGGGAAATCTGCTGTATAATTTAGACTGCGATGCTGCTGTTTTGGAGGTGTGTGATTTGGTATCAATGTACCAAATTTAAAACATGAATATATGCCTAATCAGCATAATCTGGCTAAACCGAGTCAAATAAAAGATCCCAAATCAAATTGGGAGCTGGTTATTAATTGACTGAATAAAACTGAGTTTATTTACTACCCTGGCACCTCTCTCTGCCTTCTGCCTGACCCCACCAGCCTTGCGCCACTCTCATGCCACAGAGCTTAGTTTTTTCTTCACATGCTGCAGTTATAGAATGGTAATGAGCTTTCCTCTCCTTGTGCTTGGTGGGAGTGGTGGATGAGAAGAGTGGCTGGAGGAAGCGGGTTCCATCACCGCAGCCTCAGCTGTTCTTCAGTTTGCTCACTAATGGTGGCTAACACCTCAGTGCAGCCCCACTACTCCAGGTCCCCGCCACCAACCTGCTTAGGGCACTGGGGAAAATGCTGTTTATACCTCTTGGATTAGGCAGATCACTGTACCTCTCCATCAGCAGTGTGTAGCCGGAGAGCGTGGGTAGAAAGAAGGTTAAACTGTGACCCAAACGGGGGTGTGGAGGAAGGCTGGTAGGCTGGACTGTACGTTTTTCCAATTGGATCTCAAGGACTGCACAATCTGCTTAAAATCAAATCTCCCAAAATCAAGGTGTGCCTACATTTCAACTAATACAAAAACCACTTGATCTCTTCCTCCTCCAACAACCAGTTGCACTAACATGCTACCCTTTTACATGCCTCAGCATGTAACCTCAGATCTTAGAAATGGCTAGATCACAGAAATCATTTGTTTATAATGGTGTCTTTATCATGGTACTTACTGATTTCCCTAAAGTAATTCTCAGCAAGAGAAAAGAACTCAGGCTGATTACAGAAACCCTTGGAAAGCAAAAATATATATATGGTCAAACTTCACAAAGCTTCAAGTTAAGCTCAAAGGAAAAGTCTATCTGGCAGAAGAGCAAGAGTCAGGTTTAAACCTGCTACAGAACATCAACCTAGAATTACCCCTGGACTCTGAGAATGCATCTCATAAGTGGAAAAGATCACAACCATCTACTCAAAATAGCAGAATTCCAGTTAGATACAACCAATAGACTTCTTTTCTTATTCTTATTTTTTCTCCGTCTGTACAGAAACATCTTAATTATAATGTTCAATCTTGGAAGTTATATCTAAGTGAAAGCTAATAAGCACAGAGTTTAGAAATATAGGAATAAAGGTTCGGGGGAGAGAAAAAGGAAAATAGTATTTTCATCCTAGCTCTTAATATAAATATGACCCATTTGTCCTGGAAATTGTTCCAGTAATCTAAGAGAAGAAATATTCTCTTGGGTTACAATGGGTCACATTAGACAAGTGTAAGTTTCCTTTAATGTTAGTATTAATAATATTTTTATTTTTATTTTATTGAGCTGTTTATATACTTCTTCATATATTTGTGCTGGTACAGTTAGGAGCTCTTACACTATAACGTGTGTTATACTGAATTTGTTAAGAAAACCCAGTAAGAGGAGGGGAACGAGGTTGTTTAAATTCTTAAAATAAGTTTGTATTAAACTGTTTGTAACTCATAGTTAATAATAGGAATATAATCACATAGAGGTACTGTAGTAACAAACAGAGAGATATAGGTTAACAGAACGAGATTAGTAACTCCACTGTATAAGAGTGTGATAGATGAAAATCAATATTTAATTAATCATAATTTACATCAACACATACTTTTATCTATATCTACAGAAAAATGTGTACCCTTTAAACAGACAGGTAATGGAGAACTCACAAATTGAGCCCTAACTTAAAATAGCAACAAACTGTATGGAAAAGTGGCTTCCTTTCCTTGAATTTTTTAGTCTTAAAAATACACAATCACTAATTAAAACATAATAAGTGATTTGAAATTTACAAAATTTGTATATACTAACTTAAACCAGCTTGTGATTTTGTATTATACTTAAAATCGATAGTAATATAACTTATTATCTTTACACACAAGGTCAATATTTTACAACTTTGTATAATTTGTACTGTATCTGAAAGTTAATTCATATTTATGTTGACAATCTATATTTTGTTTGTATTTGAAAACTAGCAACAAAGCCCATTGTAGGAAAAAATACAACCGGCTCTAGAAAGGGGAGGGCGGGCAGGTGGGCATTGCCTCCTCTGTGACTGATAACGGCTGGATGAAGGCAGGGGGGGCAGGCATTACCACATCCTCTGCGCTTGATGTCTGCCGAGTGAAGGGGGGCAGGCATTGCCTCCTGCTTCGCTCCTCATCCCAGCTGGATGAAGGCGGAGGGTAGGCATTGTCACCTGTTCCTTTCCTGATCTCAGCCCAGTGAATGCGGGGGCAGGCACTGCTACCTACTCTGATCCTGATCCCAGTTGGATGAAGGCTGGGGGTGGGCATTACCATCTGCTCTGCTCCTGATCCCCAGCTGAGTAAAGGCGGGGACAGGCTTTGCCACCTGCTCCACTCCTGATCCCAGCTTGGTGACGGCAGGGGGCGGGCATTGCCACCTGCTCCACTCCTGATCCCAGCTGGGAGAAGGTGAGGGGCGGACATTGCCACCTGCTCCATTCCTGATCCCATCTGGGTGAAGATGGGGGACAGGCATTGCTGCCCGCTCTGCACCTGATCCCGGCCTGCGCTTCCCACCATGCGCACTCTCTATAGGTCTGGCTGCCTCATCTGGCCTTCCCTCCACTGCAGCACCCTCTGGTGGCGCACCAGGGTAGGAAGTGAGTAGTCTTGAATACACTTAGCCTTTTATATAATACAATAAAAAAATGTTTTAAAAAAGAAATGCTTAGACTTGCTCAGGCTGCACATAGCTTGTAAATTATTAAGTGCAAGAATTTTGTATAATTGAGAATGATCAGATTGTTCTGGTTTTTGTGGAGGCTGAAAGTAAAAAAATTGAACTTGTCACATGCATTTCAGAATATTTCTGAAGGAACAGACTGACACTGTTCCACTTTTTTTTGTTCTGATAACGAATATTAAGATGCTGAAAGAGTAGACCTGTTAATGGGAGTAGCCTTTGTATTGTGGACATCACACTGATCTCTAATGGTTACGCTGATTTAACCGTCCCCTACTGGTTGAATTTTGAGTTTGATTTATTCTCTTGCTATTATATTAGTGCATTGACATAGGTTTTTGCTTCATCAGCTGAATTACAAAGGCCAAGGCAGCCAGTAGATCTTGTGTTCAGTCTCTGAGAAAGAAACAGTCCACTGTCTTTGGATTTTTAAGAGCCCTTTGAAAAAATTAACTTCCAGTTTGAATTCAAAATATGTTAGAGGAAATTCAGAAGACAGTGTACCACAACTTAAGAACTTGGTATAACCTGAACAGAAAAAGTAAAGTGGCATGTGTATATGTGATTTTTAAACCATTTATTTATTCTTTCTTTATAGGATGGTCTTCATGAAGAATATAGCGAAAAGAACTTCTATGAATCTGATGAAGAGCAGCAAGAGAAAAATCAGAAAGTGAACAAGTCGTATTCCATGGACCCCGACCACAGATTACTGATTCGAAATACAAAGCCTTTACTGCAAAGCCGGAATGCTGCTGTATGACAAATTTCTTCCATAACAAACCTTTTAAAAATGCAATACATTTTTATGCAAGTTTAGTTGTTGAATGGAGTATATACCCAGTTTTAGTCTTTGTAAAGAATAGATATCCAAAGTGGGCATCCAGAGAATAGTTGCTATTAATGTGAAATCCTACTGTCTAAATGAAGTTATTTTTCCTTGGAGCCACTTTAAATGCTTAATAATATACTCTGAGTATAATTCAAATAGTGTAGTGTTTCCCACTGTGGTGGTCGAAAAAATGTGAGTTTTCCAGAAAAACAACAACTAGAAAAGTTTCTGGAAAACTTTCTAGGAAATTATCCTGTGCTATAAATAGAGCATGATTTGATTTAGCATCTTTCTTTATTTTTTTTTACCTAATAAACGATTTTTAAAAATATTCAAGTTAGCCTTTATTGGCATATAGCAGCAATTCAAGTTACCCACTTACAAAAAAGAAAGAACAAAGTTAAAAGAATACTGTATTACAAATACATAAATACGTTTAGAAAAAAATATGTTTATTCAGGGTAAAATCAAGTGAAGCATATATATTAAAACCCGATCAAAGCTTTATGTAAAAAGTTATTTTTATTGGGGTAATATTTGTAATAAAATACAGCATATACTTCCCTTACATTTCTCAAGTTAAAAACATCAGCCCTGAAAACTGGTGACATGCTAATTTTAGCACACCCAGAGAACTGTATATGTGCTATGGACATGGCTATTCACTCATCTATTTGAGTGGAATTTAATTCTCATCCATGGAGGTCATTATAGAGCACCTTAGAATATGTATTACTTGTTACCTCCATATCACAATGATGATTACAATATTCTTTCCACTATGTGAAAGAAGATGGATAAATAAGAGTTTTAGGTTTGATTTAGTTTGATCTTTACAATCAATCTGGTGAATTTATAGCTTGATTAAAAAAAAAATGGATTATCATTAGTGCCCCCCTACCCCAGTCCAGCTTTCAGATCAATAAAACATACATATATTCCCTCATACAGTATCTAGGGATAAAAACGTTGTTTATATCATTGAAACAGCCAAGCTCACAAATATTGTATTGGCAATGACATTCTTTTATTTTTAATTTTATGAAGCAATTAATATTTGGAAATAGAAAATGTGCTGGGAAAGGCACTGGAAAATTTTCTGCCTCATGTTCCAGAGTATAATTATATACAGAATTTGAATGTGATCGTATTATTTTAGGTTTTAAAATTAGTCCCCTTAATGGGCAAATTCTGTTGCCTCTTCAACCCCTAAGCTGGTCTCTGGAAAGGTGGCACATACATTTTCTAAATAAACAGATACATTTTCAGATCCCAGCATGTAGATTATCAGCAACTTAAGTAATGTTTAAAAATCCAATTTTTCTGATACTTTAGAGCAGACGTTTTCCCACCTTTGTAATGAATAAGTTTCTTAACATCACTGGCCAAGAGTTGTGTGCTTCTTCTTTTCTGCACTGAAGTAAAATATGTTAATACTAAGCCCAGATTGTAAAATAAAGTAGATTGAAATTAAGTATATGGCCCTGCTATTTTGTATTCCAGTTTATAGGAACAAATTTTAGTGGTCAGAACTTGAAGGTAACATTAATCTACATTCATTTTCCCCTCGGATAGGAAGCTATTCATAATTAGTTTTTTCAGAAAAAAAAATAACCACACTGATCTCTAGGGGTGTGCACCCGAAAAACATTCAGGTTTCCCTCTTCAGGTTTACCCAAAGCGGGAAAAAGCTTCAGAAAAAACCCTGAAATTGGGTTTCTAAGTCGCTTCGGTATGCTCCATAAAGATTTGGAGCATACTGAAGTGATGGGGGGGAGGCCACCCCCACCCTTAAACTCTCACCCCCACCCTTTAACCCCATCCCCCACCCCTTACCTGGTCAGGCTCCAGCCACCAATGCCACGCTGGCCAGTGGAGAAGGCCTTCCCTGCTGCTGTCATGGCCAGCACAGCTGGCTGGCAGACAGGGCCTTCCCTGCTGCTGCTGCGGCCGTTGCGGCTGGCCATCAGAGAGGGCCTTCCCTGCTACCGGCGTAGCTGGCTGGCAGAGAGGGCTGCCACCACCAGAGGCCAGCGGGGAGATGGGAGGGCCTTCTCCTCCAGCTGGTGCCAGGTAAGTGGGGGTGGGGAGGAAAGGGTGGGAATGGAAAAGTTTAAAGGGCCCTGCCGCTTGCAACAGGACCCTTAAACTTAACCCCCAGGTACCCCGAAGCTTCCCAAAGCATTACGAATGCTTTGGGAAGCTTTGTTTCGGTATTTCCGAATCGGTCCCAATTCGGGTATTTTACCCGAATCAGATACCCGAAGCGCACACCCCTACTGATCTCTATGAATGTCCTTGCTTGCTTCATGAACAATATGAAATAAAGTTTTTTGTAGGTTAATATTTGAAGAGATAGCATAATCAGTGTTTGCAGTGAACGGCTTCCTTTTTTCAGGTGGTGATGGCAGTTGCTCAACTTTATTGGCATGTGGCACCGATATCAGAGGCTGGTATTGTTGCTAAATCATTGGTACGCTTACTTCGATGTAACAGGTAAGTTATGTATAACACTTATCAACTAATTCTCCCATAAGCAGAGGGTGTACTATTCTGAAATGTTAACTATGCCCAGCTGTCCTCCAAAAGGTACAGACTTAAATGTGCTAAAACAGGCGTTACTTGATTTCTGTCAAAAGCAGTTAAATATTTGTTCATAAATGAATGAAATAAATATTTACAAAATTTTAAAGTATTAATAACATTTTAGTGAGCTTTGTTTTATGAACTTATTAAAAGTTCAGTATACAGCACTGTTTTCCGTTTTTCTGAATATTTGGTATATGGTATATTTAATTTTCCTATGAAATGATAATTATTATTGAGACAGTTTTGTATTGTGTCTTGCTAGTCCCTAGGTACTCAAAGTGGCTTATAATGCCATTGTATTTTAGACTATTATGCTTTCAACTGTTGGTGCTATTTTAGATTGTGTCTTTTTGCACCGTACTGGCAGTTTAAAATTTATTCTAAAATACAACAACACAACTTTAAAAAATTCAGGGCAAGAAAGAGACCAGCTAATTTAAAATGCCTTATGGAGTAGGTGGGTTTTTTAGATTATCACAGAAGGCCAAAACAGAAGAGTTATGTTTCTGGGGGCAGGTTATTCTAGAATCTGCACAAACATCTTGGAAAAAATTATGTTGTAAGTGCCTGTCAGCCTTGCCTGTGAGAATACAGGCTTTTATAACAGGATATCATTGGCTAAGATCAAGTCCCAGATAGGTTCATGTATGTATATGGAATACAAATTTTCTTCTCTTTGTAATGCCAAATGCAGTTGCATAGTGAAAGTTGTACTTGAAGTTCAAGCCATAGAATTCTATACATTCTATACACCTTATCCTGCTATCCTTCTTGTACGTGAATTCCTCACTTCATTCTGCCTTAGTTGACCAACTCAGATTTAATCAAAGAATGGCCTTATAAGTTCATTTTGAAATCCTCAAGTTAATCAGGGTTCTCAAAACATTTAGGAGGGTACCCCAGTTAATATAAGTCAGAAGGGTAATGGTCGTACATAGTAGTGAATACAGAACTATGAGATTTTGGTAATTTCCAGATGTTGCATTACAGACTGTAGTTGGTAATGGAGTATACAGGTTGTGTGAGCCCTATTTCAATTCTTGCTTTCTTTTCTGACATTATATATAAAATGAAATCTAAGTTTTAATTATACTTTTGGCTGCCAGCCTTGTAAATACAAGCATAATCTTTACCTTTACCATCCAGTGTTTTTTGCTTTAAATTATGTTAATAAAGAGTCAAGAGATGCATATTAATTGTCTGTTGTTACCTTTTGTAGGGAAGTGCAGTACATTATTCTCCAGAACATAGCAACCATGTCAATCCAACGCAAGGTTTGGCTTGCTTAATATATAAATTTATAATTGTTACTTTTAAAGCTTCAGTATAATTGCTCATTTTCATTTGTTTGCTTTTCTTTCCTAGGGCATGTTTGAACCTTATTTGAAGAGTTTCTATGTTAGATCAACTGATCCAACGATGATCAAGACATTAAAGGTATATTTATTACAATATGACCATGTGTCCCAATAAGGTGAATCTTCAACATTTGTATAGACGTACTACTTTCCTGTTACTAAAACGAAAACAAAATAGCTCATCTGTTGTCTGAAGTCATGGTTCTGACTGAATGTCCTACTGAATGAAGGCTATATTGTATTGTTTTAAATTAAAAATCTTACTGTAAGCTATAGTAATATGTTAAAAAGCTTAATTTACTTCACTTTCGTAATGTCAAAAAGCTGGCTGCCCACATGAGAATTATAACCTGCACAATTTAACATTTAGGCTGCTTTCAGACATTACAAAAAATGTTGTTTGGCTTATTTGTAATGAAAAGTCAATATTTGCATACTCCCTCCCTTCCTCTCCTCTTGTCCAGTGCTGAAACTGCAAACCAAAAATCCTGAATAAGCTGCGGTTTATATGACATCTGAATTACTTGATTTAACAAGTTGTCATTTGTTTCTTGTTTACAAGTTAGGGCCCAGTTCAGACATGAAGAAACCAGAGATTTGTTTGCAACAGAGAGCTGCTATAGCACAGTGGTTAAGTGGTTGGGTTGTGACTCAGTACTCTGCTGGTTCAAATCCCACTACTATCGTGAGCTCAGCAGGTGGCCTTGGGTAAGCCACTCCTCTCAGCCCCAGCTGTATTGTGGGGATAATGATAACGCTGACGTGTTCACCACTCTGAACGGGGCACTAATCTGTCTAGAAGAGCAATATATAAGCACAGTTGTTATATTATTTAACAGCCACAAAACTGGCTAATTGCTAGGCTCGTGCACCTTTCTTTTTTCCCCTTTCTGTGCTCATTTTCAACAAACTCTGATTTGTTGTGCTGTTTAAACATGGTTGCCTTAACATGCTACGGTTTGTTATGTTATTAGGAACTGGGATTTTTAATCATGGTTTAATCTTAATTGAGATTTCTTTAAGCAAGAAACAAATCACAGTTTATTAGAGCATCTGATTCAGAAACCACAATGAATAACAGTTTGCTGAAGACTGCCAGGTGTGCAGTTCAGCACAGTGGGCGGGGTGGGGAAGGACAGCATCATGAACCCAAACACCTTGGCTCGTTTTTGTCAGAAACAGACTAATGGTAGTCTAAAAGTAACAGTTGTGCAACAAATGGAAGAAAAATACCTGCTGGTGGTATAGTTGATACAGTATTGTAATTAGGGGTGTGTAGGGCTGGGTCGCTTTGGGTTTCCCACTTCGGTTTTACCTGAAGTGGGAAAGAAATTCGGGAATACCATAATTCCAAAGCAGCAAGCCACTTCAGGATTATGGTATTTTACTCACTTCGGTATGCTCTGTAAATATTTGGAGCATACTGAAGTGAGTCCCCCACCCCCACCTCCCACCCTTCCCTGGGGCAACCCCTCCACCCCCACCCCCCGAGGCAACCCCCCAACCCCCCCACTTATCTTGCGCTAGAGGGGGAGGGGGATCAGCTGAGCGGTGGCATTGCTCGGCGTCGTCATCATTGTCTCTTGGTGTCATCGCTCAGCCGCAGCATTGGCGTCGCTTGGCTGAGGTGGCGGCAGCCGCTGCGGCATGACTCAGCTTCGGCAGTGGCTGCCTGGGCAACATTGCTTGGCCTTGGTGGCGGCAGCCATAGCAATGTTGCGCGGTGGTGGTGGTGCTGCTTGGCAGTGGCCACCACAGCAGCGTTACTCAGCGGCGGCCACAGTGGCGTGCAGCCGTGACAGTGCTCGGCGGCGGCCTGGAGCCATCCGGCTCCTCTGCCATCGCACCGCCTCCTGCTGCATCACCTCCTCCGCCGCTCCGCGGGCAGCAGGGAGGGCTGGAGCCACTGCCGACCCTGGGGCCAAGGTAAGTGGGTGTGTGTGTGTGGGGGGGTGTCTGTTTTTGATGGTGTTTAAAGGGCCCTGCCGCTGCTTGCAAGCAGTGGCGGGGCCCTTTAAACTAAGCCCCGAGGCTTTCCAAGGCATTCCGAATGCTTCGGAAAGCTTTGAATCGGGATTTCCAAATCTGGCCCCGATCCAGAAATCCCGAATCTTTATGGATCGGGTCCGATTCAGGAGTTTTTTCCGAATTGGATATTCGAACCGCACACCCCTAGTTGTAATTGGTTGTATAGCTGTTCTCATGCTTCTGCATGCACAACCAAACTACATCTCTATATTTAAAAATCTCAGAGGATTAGCTGATGGTTCGTTTCAGGAAAAACAAAATGAAGTCTTGCAGCACTATGGCAGCTGCGGCATAAAGTTTCATATGAACCAAGCCCATGAAAGAGTATGCCACAATAAATCTATTTGTCTTTAAGTTGCCACAAGATTCTTTTTGTGTTTGGATTTAGTTCGCTTTTGTGAGGCAGTGCTGTAGCCTGAATAGAAGATTCCACCTGCATGCTTAAAGAACCTTTTGGATATCACACCACCACAACATAACACAGGCATCCACTTCTAATCCACATATTTAAGAAAAATTACCAGCTTATGTATGTGGTTCAGTATGTGGTTCAGTTATAATGTTCAGCTAACATTGTCTTAAGGTAACAAACCATGCTGGCATTTCTTAAATTCAGCATGCAGTGTCAAAGAAGAGATGAGATTGTTTTATTATGTTATTTATATTCCACCTTTTTCACCAAGACTCAAGGCAGATTACACATCATAAGACAATTTGAACCAACAGAAAGGAGGCATCCAGTAAACAATAGAGGTTTGAATTGTAAAAATCTGAAGACAAGCAGAAAAATCTGAAAACAGACCTGAAACCAAGCATAATCATGAACATGACATGCTAAATGGTGCAGAGTTACATAAAAGAATCATACTTCTAGCAACAGACAGTACATACTAGACACTATAGTACAGACCACAGTCCTATTAGAGGTGGGCATGAACTGGGGAAAAAACGAACCGTGTAGTTCGTGGTTCCTCCCGTTTCACAAACCACGAACTTTCACAAACTTGCCCAGTTTGCGAATTGGTTTGTGGTTCATGGGATTTAAATGTCACTTTCTGTGCTGCTGCAAAGTGGCATGGAAAGGGGCATTTCACCCCTGCAGGCTTGGATCAGCTGCTTGTTGGGGAGATCCCTGACAAGCAGCTGATCTGGGGGTTGAAATGCCCCTTTCCCTGCCGCTTAACAGCGGCACGGAAAGGGGTATTGGGCTTTAGAATGAACCCGCAGACCAGTCTGTGAAAAGTTCGTGGAAAATGGGCTTCCATGAACCGCTCATTCACGAAGCATGAACCGGCCCAGTTCATGACGGACTTTAGTCCGTCTTGCAGTTCGTGCCCATCTCTAGTCTCTATCCCTTTACTGAAACATGTTTTTCAGTGCATTTCATTATAGTATAGTCCTATTATCTGTAAAAATGTTGATTCTAGAAGAAAAACTTTGTTGCAATTTACAGCAAACTTTCATTGCCATTGTGATGCTTTGCTCTGCTTTTATTTCACTTTAAATTTTCAAATGATATTTTGTACTGTTTTTAAAGTAGAAAAATGCTTTCTCCCAACATCGTCTAAAATGCTTTTCTTTTTCTAAACTGTTTTTCTTCTTTAGCTTGAAATCTTGACCAACTTGGCAAATGAAGCCAATATATCTACTCTTCTCAGAGAATTTCAGGTTTGGACATGATTTATATTATTGCATGAAGCTTCTGGATCTGATGATATGTTTATAATTTCTTTTCTGATGAACTGGCATAGGAAGAACAGTATTCCTATTTGAAATTTAGATGTGTAGATTACAAAACATAGTTTAGAACCACCAGAAATTTCTGCTTACTAAGGGGATTTCTATCAGCAGAGTGTAAGTTTCTTGCCTCACATCTCCTCTTATGTTGCTTCCCCAAATGCTCCTGAAATTCTGCTCCTAGAGTCCAGAGGACCTCCAGGAACAACATGAAAGGATTTTTGGAGGTCTGTCACAGGAAGGTGGGAATCAATGAAAATCACCCATATTTTCTATCTGCTAAAATCCTCTGGTGGATCCAATGTTATGATTTGAATTTTTTGTAAATTTAGTTGATGCTGCTACAAACTGTAGATGGGCAAAGCTATGTGGAAGATTTTTAGTAGCTTAAAATCCTGGAAGGAATTGTTTAGTGAGACAGTTGACACACATGTGATATGTTGGTTTGGATCCCATGGATCAGTTTCACAAATGGTTCAGGGTTTTTGGGCACAAGGAGCCTCCTGCTGATACAAAAGGCTGAACGTTTGCATCTGTGGCAGGTTGGCTTTTTTTGCCAGAGGAAACCACTGCTGTTACTTGAGCTGTGAGAGCCAACCCATTTCTCTTGACTGAATGTAGTTCTAAAAGCACGTTGGTATCTGTCACTTGCTGAACATATTAAAAGCTACTTATTGGCTTCTTTTTGAACAGTTCGTAGTCGTTCAGAGATTTTTTTTTAAATTAAGCATGTTTTACCTCTTCAGATTTTCCATTCTCTCATAGCAATTGTTTTAATATTTGCAGTTCACAAACTGTGTTGTGTTTAAAAAGTTGTTTGTAAGCAGATGCTGCTGGTTAAATGGACTGATGTGTCTCTGAAAACAATTCATGAACTACTGCTCTACACTCATGCTAACTGTTAGCTGTGGTGTACTGCCCTCTACTACCAAGATTCATAGAGGTACATTCCATCCTAGGTATTGAATGACAGATGCTAGCATAGTAAAACTAATTTCTACGATCCATTTTTTTCATTACTGACATAGAATAATGCCAAACAAAATGTTAAAAAAAGTAGTATTGACTTTGATTTGATTTGATTTATCTGTTTGTTCTTTGTTTCAGCTTACCAGTTGCTTTTAAATTCCTCTGCATATGAAAAGTTCCCTCAAAACTGAGAATGGCTTCCAGAGAGCAAGGTGGCTCTGTCAGCCTTTTAAGTTGACTGTACCGGTCTGTTGACAATTGAAATTTCTGTTTCCTTCAGACCTATGTGAAGAGCCAAGATAAACCATTTGCTGCAGCTACAATTCAGGCAATAGGCAGATGTGCAACCAACATCTCAGAAGTGACTGACACATGTCTTAATGGCCTAGTGTGTTTGCTGTCTAACAGAGATGGTAAGTTAATTTTTCTGTTTTAGGGGGTAACTGATGGTGTGGATTGTCTGGCAGTATCTTTAGGAAGAAAGATGTAAAGCAGTATATTAAGTTATTTGTCTTCCATATATTCTGGCTATATTGTGCCATTGTACTGTAGTTTCTCTTTGTAACTCATGGTTTCTGATATTTTATTATTGGTCTCTTGTTGAGGTATTCTGTCAGTATGTAGCTGATACTGAAAATGCTTGAAAGTAGATAATTAAAACATGTAGAATATTGTCTCAGAGTGAACATATTGAGCTTTCCCCCCCTTAGTTGCATTAAAATAACTGTACTGCAGAGGGTGCTACAAGCAGGGAAATGTGGTTTTTTTGGATATGTGCAAGTGGTTAAAATAAAAAAACATACCATCCTGCTTAGAGTAGCCAGTAAATTTCTGCATGTTTCTTAATTGATGTCCCTCTATTAGATATACAAATAAAAAAATATAAATGGTAACAGATGCTAAGGAGAAGTTGTGGAGCATAAAAAGTGATTATTATGGAACTCATTTACAAAAATGCGTCTTAGGTTGTATTGATAATTTCAGTAAAAGTCCTGATGATTATTTATTTTGCCTTTATTACTCTGAATGTTAAAGTCGTTATCAGTATATTCAGTTGGATTGTCAGGTGCTTGGTCTTAACTAGAAGTTGATAGAAAAAGAGCTTAATCTTGCTAGATCAGGACGTGATTGTGTGTTTCCCATGTCCTGTATCAATTATACACCCAGAAGTTATATGCACATAATAAATTAGGGTTGAAAAGGAAAGGGGGGATATTTATGAAAAATGTGAGAATGTAGTGATAGAAGTGTGCTAATTTTAATCCATGTTAGCAATTCCTTGACTTCATGGTACAAATAATGTTGAAAGAGAGAAAACTTGAGGAAATCTTTCAGGAAATTCACTCATCCTACAACTCACCCCAGTCAATTAAGTTCTACCATCCAAGCGCACATGTTGCATACTTGTGATGCAGCTTTGCTCATCCGAACAGGGCCTTCTGCAGGTGCTACCTTTCAAATGGGCAGAATTAACAGCTGCCCATACACATGCATTCTCTATGGTGGCCCCCACTTTATGGAATGACCTACCTGAAGAGGTCAGGAAAACTGCCACTCTCCTGGCTTTTCACAAACATTGCAAAACTGAATTATTCAAGAGGGCTTTTTACTCAGATAAGAGGGCTGTACTGGAAGGAAATGGTTTCAGAGAGTTACAACAGTACAGAGATAGGGACTATTATTATATGCTGTATGTTGCTTGAAATATGATCCTACTGGTTAGCTTTGTTGTTGTTTGATTTTAACATTGGTCAAGTTTTACTTTTCTTCTTTCTTTCATTGTAATTCATTCATGGGAATCCCAATTAATATGATTTAGTTACCAGATCGTTTAAGATGCACATTTCATTTTGATCATACTTTGAACTGTATTATGTGAGTATAGGTCTCCCTAACACCCACTCTATTTAGACAACTCAGTGGTGTATATCGAGTATACTCTCATTGTCATGTGACAGATCTTCAAATGTGTAAATAATTCTACATTTCTGATTCTATAATATATAGTCTACTAATTTTTCAATATGTTTGGGGGGAAATCTAGTCATGTGGTTATAGGGTATGAAATTAATTTTCTGATTGTAAAACAGAAAATTAAACTTTAAAAACAGCCAGTTTTTTTTCTTTACCAGAAATAGTGGTTGCTGAAAGTGTTGTCGTGATTAAGAAGCTGCTGCAGACACAGCCAGCACACCATGGTGAAATTATTAAACGCATGGCCAAACTCTTGGATAATATTACTGTGAGTATTTATAGTATTCCACTTCTTAGCTACCCCCCACAAAAAATTGGGGGGAAATCTGGCGCAGTGTATGGGCAAGGGCTGGAGTGTGATATGCTTTTGACTTAATTTGTGGATACAAGCTTTTGGCTCACCAAAAACTACATGATCAACTCTGCCTTTTAGTAGCAAAATCTATTTGACTATCTAATAAGTTAGTTAAACTTATGGTGGTAGTAGAGCTGGGGTTTATCTTGTGGGAATAGCTCTGTGGCAATATTTTGGCCTCTTCTGCATTATGATTTACATTGGACTTTCTGCCCATGAGGATTGGATCTACTTTATTCATCAGTTCTGGCCCCCTACAACAATGGCCCCCTACCACTTTGATTCCTGCATTCTACACTTTGAGGGAGTTGAACCAGAGTAGTGTCGGGTTTTTATTTTTGCACTAGAAAAATGACCCATTTTTGTTGCAGGCTTTCATTAGCTAATCTGCTGAGATCATGTCAGTTTCCTCAGTGGATCAGCTGAGGACTTGTCAGTTTCCTCAGTTGTCTGCTGAGGAAACTTACAAGGTTTTCTGGACTTTTTAAAAATAGCACCAGTGTTGCAAGGTTGCAATGTTGCTGTTTAAATTTAAAAAAAAACACCAACAAATAATGGACTAAAAAGTATGGTAAGCATAGATGGAAACTTTAAAATATCAAGTAGGATTCAGGGCTCTCTGCAGAACTTTTGTGTTAGCTCTATTGCAGCATTCCCCCTCGCCTCACAGTTGCAAGGTTTTCTTTCTTAAAGGCACCAACATTGCAACATTGCTATGGAATTTTTTAAAAATTGGTAAAAAAACTGGATTGGTTGATGTTCAACCAGTTAGGATGCAGGGGAATAAAGGGTTGGGCGAAAGGTAGGGCCAAGGCCAGGCCTCACACTGAAGAAAGCATTCTGCACTTCAAAAAAACTCTGATTTGACTTTGCTTGAAAAAAATTAGTGTGTGTATGCAGGGTGAAAACCTGCAGAAAAGTTGGGGAAAGATCAATTCTGTGACAAATGCAGCCTTTCTCCATGCAGAACAAAAAAGAGTCTGGGAAGCAGTTTGGAGACTGAGTTGGGGTATTTTGACCGTGCATACAGAACTTTGGAGAGAAATTGATGCAATATGGAGGTAGAGAACCAATGAAAAAGCCTCGTGTGGAAAAATACCTTTGTGTCTAACTTTAGATCTTACTTCATATTTGTTTCAGTGTCTTTCACAGAACAATTTAAATAAAATTGGTGTACTTTAGAGCTATGGTTATTATAAAATAAGGTGTTGAAACAGGATAGCATTCCAATACAACTGCTTACAGAGTGATCTGTAACATTTTCCTATGTTTGTAACTGCTCTAAAATAACTAAGCCTTCATTGTTTTATTTATTTATTTTTGTAGACAAGTCAATGGGTTCAAATGGTAGCAAAAACTACCTTCAAAAATATTTGAAATGTGCACTTAACCACTTTCTCAGGCCATGTAGAATAAAATATCAGACAAATCAATTTACAGTCCTCCTTTGGTTTCTGAATTATGCAAAGCAGGGCTATGTAATGAATATTATTTCCTGCAATCTTGTAAGTACTTACAGTAGTAAAAAAGGTAGGTAAAAGTAGTCCCCTGTGCAAGCACTGAGTCATTACTGACCCATAGGGGGATGTCGCATCATGACGTTTTCTTGGCAGACTTTTTACAGGGTGATTTGCCATTGCCTTCTCCAGTCATCTACACTTTACCCCCAGGAAACTGGTTACTCATTTTACCAACCTCGGAAGGATGGAAGGCTGAGTCAGCCTTGAGCCAGCTACCTGGCTTCTGCTGGGATCGAACTCAAGTCGTGAGCAGAGCTTGGACTGCAGTACTGCAGCTTACCACTCTGTGCCATGGGGCTCTTAAGTACTTTCAGTACACTGGAAAATACCTTGAAGACCTCAACATACCTTTATGTATTTTAAGCTGTATGTAAATCATTTATTATATTATTTATATTATTTATTATATATTTATTATATTATATATTTAATAAATTATTAAAAAACGGGGGCTCCTACAATATACTCTTGCTGTTATATGTTTGGGTATATTGATATGAAAAACTCCAATTATTATGTGATGTTCTGCTCTTTATTTATATATTTTCCATTAAAATGCTTTACATGGAAATAGATTCAGGTGTCTGAGTGATTGCCTTTGACAAAGCTCTTAACATTTCTGTTGTAACCAAAATTGCAATCCAATGGATTTAGAAGGGTATAACAACCCTGTTTAGGATTGCCATGCAAGTAATGCCAGTGATGTAGTGGTTAACAGCAGTGGGGCTCTAATCGGGAGAACTGGGTTTGATTCCCTACTCCTCCACTCATGGCCAGCTGGTGACGTTAGGTCAGTCACAGCTCTCCAGAGCGCTCACAGCCCCACCCACCTCACAGGTGTTTGTTGTGGGGATAATAATAACATACTTTGTAAACTTCTCTGAGTGGATGTAAAGTTGTCCTGAAGGGCAGTATATAAATCGAATGTTGTTGTTATGTAGGCCAACTTTGAGAGGTTCTCTCATAAGGTAGCATTTTACTACTATGTTAGGAGAGATCCATAATTTTGAATTATTGCAAGTTCATTATTTTTGATAGCTTCTCTGCAGTCCCAGAGTTGGGATTTGCACCAATAAAGAGCACATCTCCAGAACTTTGTACCTTCCCTTGATTAGAGACTTGTGCATCTTTGCATAGTTAACTATGTCTGATAGAATTCTAAAATTTAAAAATAACTATATAATTCTTTAGATACTAGATCATAACTGAAAGCTGAAGCTACCCATATGTTCTTATTTAGAAATATCTATCGGTTCATCTTCGTTTCTTTGTGCAGCCCCACATTGGAATTGCACTTGTGTAGGCTTGCTCCGGAGAGAAATTTTCTTAGCTCTAAAGCTCTGGAGGGGGCGTTCCTGGTCTCCTGCGCATGCACGAAGCCTTTCTCGCCTGGATTCAGCACCGAGACGCGGAACACTCCCTCAGTTCCCTCAGGTCTGACCCCTTCAGTTCTGACACAGCACCCCCCATCGGAACCGCCTTGTGCTTCCTTGCGCCAGTCTCCTGTACAGGGTCATTCTACCTCCAGTTCCGAGGAAGATATTGAGACAGTGTCATAGTTGGACAAGATATCGGACTTTGCATCTGACCCTTTGTCTGACGAGGTTGTGGGAGACTGTACATCCTCCTCCCCAACAGAGGACTATCGATTGTTCTCTGAGCAAATGCTCAGGATGGCCAGGGCTCTGGAACTTGATGCCTCCTCCTCAACAACCAAGTCCAAAAGTAAGGGGCTCCAGGCGCTTTATTCCGATGTCACAACATCAGTGGCATTCCCTGTGGTAGAGGACTTGCTGGACATAGCCCATGTGATATGGGACAAGCCGGCTTCCATCCCAGCCACATCTTGCAAGGTGGAAGGATACTACCGACTCAAGCAGCAAGATCGTGCCTTCCTCTTTAATCACCCTCGGCCTTCATCTTTAGTGACTGAGGAAGTCCAGCCTAAGCATAAATATGGCCTTCATTCATCCCCGAGTGACAAGGAGGGAAGCAAGTTGGATCAATTGGGCAGAAAGATCTACTCATCTGTTGCGCTGATCTTTAGAAACTTGAATTATCAAGCAATTATGGGGTCCTGTAATTTGTTCCTGTGGCAACGACTTTCTTCCTATGTGACAGACCTCGTGATGAGAGGAGATCCCTAGTCAGGGTACTACAGGGAGAAGCTGCTTGGATGGCTAAGAAGCAAATGATGGCAGCCATACATGAGGTTGACTGTGCAGCTAGGACTGTGGCCTCAGCTATTGTATTTTGCCGTCACTCCTGGCTATGTTCCACTGCCCTTATTCCTGATAAACATAGCAAGATTGAGGATTTCCCATTTGAGGGCACTTCTCTATTTTCGGAGAAGACCGATGAGTCCCTCAATAAGACGAAGACTAATAGGCAGACAGCTCATTCCATTGGTGTCATTGCACCCCAGCAGACATCAGCACCAGCAGACCAAGTACCATATTCAAGAACGACAACAGTACCAACAAAGACCAAGGTACAGCTACCAGCCGTATCAGAACTATCAATCTTATAAGAAATACTCCTCTTACCACTGCATTTCTGGAAGATGCTCTAATAGGTCTCAATCCAGGTCGACTCAGCCACAGTTCCCGAAACAGGCACAACTACAGAAGCCTGTTTTCTGACTGACCACCCCTACTATTGGGTGACCTTGTCCCTTTTTGGACAGGCTAGTCCCTTTTATCGCCCAATAGGAGTTAATCATGGAAGCTTCTTGGGCTCTAGCCATCGTTAGAAATGGCTACAGGTTGCATTTTCTCAAAACTCTACCCTTGTCCCAACCAAGGGGAGCATCCTTATCACCATCCTAGGAACTGCAGCTCGCTATATCTGAGCTTAAGGATAAAGGGGCCGTTCAGAGGGTTCCTTCTGGTGACTCAGAATTCGGTTTTTACTCTACATACTTTACTGTAGAGAAGAAGGATGGTGGAGTTTGACCAATCCTTGATCTATGACATTTAAATAGTTTTATTAAAGTTGAAAAATTCCGAATGTTAACTCTCTCTGTTGTCATTGAGTACCTTGATGTTTGTGTATGGTTTGCAGTCCTTGATTTAAAAGGTGCTTATTTCATATTGCTGTACACAAAACCCATAGAAAGTATCTATGATTCAATTTGGGGGGAGAATCTTTCCAGTATACCACCTTGCCTTTTGGGCTGTCTTCTGCCCCAAGAATCTTTACAAAATGTATGGCTGTGGTGGTTGCATTCTTTAGGTCTAGGGGCTGTACTGTCTACCCCTACCTTGATGATTGGCTCTTGGGTGGGTTCTTCAAGGGAGACACTGCTAGAACATGATCTTTCTATTCGAACCATCTCTAGTCTGGGCTTATTGATTAATTGGAAGAAGTCTGCCCTGGTACCAGCCCAAACAGCTCAATTCATTGGTGCAGTCTTACATGCGCAAGTGGGCAGGACCTTCTTACCCAGGGAAAGGTTGAATTCTATACGGGCCATGGTTGGAAAAACTGAAGCAAAACAGTTCCAACCTGCTAGATTTATTCAGAAACTATTGGGCTTAATGGCGTCCACCATGTGTGTGGTTCTCTTTGCACGTCTCTTGATGAGGCCACTACAAAATTGGTTTTATACGATCCTTTGACCCAAATAGTCAGTCACAATCCAAGAGCTTCACGGTACCTAGATCAGTGATTTGGTCCCTAGGTTGGTGGGCAGACCCCAAAAATTTACTCAGGGGCACCCCCTTTGATGTACATCCTCATGATATTACCCTGACTACCGACGCATCCCTCCTGGCCTGGGGAGGTCACCTGGGTGAAATATCTATACAATACACATGGTCAGAGTCTGAATCGAAGCTCCACATACACATTTTAGAATTACGAGCCATACGTTATTCACTTGCGTCTTGTGCAGGTATGCTACGTGGTAAAAGAGTTCTTGTGCAGAGAGACAACACCACCACACTCTATTACTAAAACAAACAAGGGGGAACAGCATCCCTGACCCTCTGCAGAGAGGCCACACATCTCTGGTTCTGGGCCATTCACAACAACACCTTCCCTCAAGCAAAACACATTGCAGGCAGTACAAACACCAAAGCAGTTACTCTGAGCAGATTCTTCAATCCGCAGCATGAATAGTCCATCCAGGATGAGTACATCCGTCCAATCTTCAAGATGTGGGGGTTCCCGAAAAACTTTTTGCCACCTCTCAAAACACGAAGGCTTACCTGTTCTGTTCTTGGGCAGGATCAGATCATCACTCCATCTGGGACACCTTCCAGATACCCTGGGACAAGGGATTGTTTTACGCTTTTCCCCCAATACTGTTATTACCCCAAGTTCTGTGCAGGATCATGTCCTTCCAGACACATTGCATTATTATAGCCCCTTTTTGGCCCTGCAGGGATTGGTTTCCTATCCTTTGGCAGGTGGTCGATTCTACCATCTGCCCAATGTCCCATACCTGTTATGCAGAGATCGAATTCTGCACCACGACAACACTACACTCAATCTCACAGCATGGCTGCTGTTCCCCAAGTGACATCCTTTTCCAAGGGAGTAGCACTAATTTTATTAAATGCTAGGAAGCCCTCTACTAGGTTGTCATATGCGCAAAAATGGAATTTGTTCACTAAGTGGGTAGCTGAAAGGGGACTATCTTTTTTCTTGCCCCTTGCCAGCGGTATTGGACTACTTGCTATCCCTCCTACACAGGGGCCTTTCAGTTTCTTCTGTAAAGGTCCACCTTGCTGCCATATCAGCCTTCCACAAACAGATAGATGGTAAGACATTGTTTTCCCATCTTGCCTCCAGGCAGTTTTTGAGGGGGGCTCTTTCACACATTGCCTCCTAAATTAACCCTAGTCCTTCAATAGAGTCTTTCATTAGTGCTTGTACAGTTAATGCTTCCCCCTTTTGAGCCTCTTGCCTATAGCCCATTGGCTTTGCTGTCCTGGAAGGTTGCATTCCTTGTAGCCATCACTTCTTGAAAAGGGTTGGTGATCTGGGTGCTCTCAGGATGGATCCCCCTTTCCTGCACTTCTTTCCGCAAAAGGTCATTCTACACCCTAGCCTCAACTTTACCCCCAAGGTAGTATCAAAGTTTCTCCTAAATCAGAAGGCATCATTACCAGTGTTTTTCCCAGACCCTACCTCAGAGGCAGAGAAAGCATTACACATGCTGGATGTAATAATATGGCTTTATTATATTATCTGTACAGAACAAAACCTTTCAGGAGATCTAGGTCACTCTTCATTTGTTACATGGGCACACATAAGGGATTGCCCATATCTAACCAGTCTCTTTCCAGATGGATAGTAGTGGCTATTAGAAGATGCTACTCCACAGCGAATATTCCATGCCCTGGAACTATCAGGGCGCACTCAACACGAGCCCAGTCATCTTCAGCAGACTTTCACAGAGGAACACTCATGCGGGAGATTTGTCAAGCTGCTACACGGTCATCTGAAGATACCTTCTTCAAGCACTATGCGGTTGATGCCAACTCCAGATCGGATGCTGCTGTGGGGAATGCAGTGTTACAATCATTCAAATAGAGTATCTTCACACCCACCCCCATTGGTGAATAGCTTGCTATATCCCAGTGTGGGGCTGCACAGAGGAATGAAGATGAAAACAGTGTTGCACTTATCTGTAACTGTTGTTCGTTAAGTTTTCTCTGTGCACACACACATTCCCTCCCTCCTGCCCTGCTGTGAAGAGAATAAAGTTGACATCCTCTGGCAGCTTAGGAGAACTGAGGGATGAGGGGGCATTCCATGTCTCAGTGCTGAATTTGGGCGGGAAAGGCTCCATGCATGCACGAGAGACTGAAAACGCCCCCTCCAGAGCTTTAGAGCCAAGAAAATCTCTCTCCGGAGCAGGCCTGCAAGTGCAGTCCCAATGTGTGTCTGCACAGAGAGAACTCAACGAACAACAGTTGCAGGTAAGTGCAACATTGTTTTCGGATGGCAACTTGGATCCAACCCTTTCCACATCTTACCGCCCTATATCTTTGTTAAATCAAGACGGAAAAATTTGCACAGCAGTATTAGCTAATTGCTTAAACAAAATCATAACCCATTATATTCATCCTGACCAAACTGGTTTTATACCAAATAGGAGCATGACAGATAATGTGAGGAAGACCCTCAGTATAATAAAGAATGGTAACATTGTCTTGAGACTGTTCTACTATCATTTGATGCAGAAAAGGCTTTTTATAGTCTAGAAACTAAATATTTAAGAGGTCTTCCATCCAAAATGGGTTTTAGTCAAGCTTTTCTTCAAGCCATTCAGCTGCTTTATGCAGAACCAAAAGCTCAAATCAAGATCAAATGATTTAAAGCTTATTAGAGGCACCAGACAGGGCTGCCCCCTTTCCCCATTTTCGCCCTATCAATAGAACCCCTAGCAGAGATCATAAGGCAAAATGCTGATATCAAGGACATTATTATCAAAGATCACAAGTACAAAATATCTCTTTTTTGCCGATGATATGGTCATATGTACTACCCAACCTGTTACATCTCTTTGTGCCCTTGAAAAAACCATGCAGGACTTCAGCAAAATTTCAGGCCTTAAAATAAATAGAGCAACATCGGAAATATACACTATACATTTAACTTTAAACACACACACAAACACACACACATAGCCTCTAATTAGGAATATAATTGGATTAATAAAAGACTGAAGTTATTTAGGTATTAAAATTCCTCTCAAAATAACTAAGCTGAAAGTATCTAATTACAAAAGCTCGCAACAAAAAATTAATGAAAAGTTCTGCTGCCAACTTGAACTGCTCCTGTGCTTGAACACTGAATGTAGTACTCAGTATTCTTTAGCCCAATTTAAAATAATAGTTTGGGAGTAAGGTCTTAATGCAGTGTAACTTTTGGAATCTTAGAAATAATGCCTTTCTGCGTATTAAGGAATGATACCATTTTTAGCACATTTCATTTAGAAAACTGACTTGAGGATTTAGAACTTGTCTTGCATAACAGATGTCTAGTGTATATTTTCCTCTTTCTTGAGATACTTTACAAAACTTTTAAAATTCTAGTATCATGGTATTGCAAAAATACGCAATAGTGTTAACTGCAGGTTCCATTTTTATACTGTATGTTGGAATTAGATTAATGTTTATATTTTCCAAGGAAAACTAATATAGTGCTTTGTAATGTACTGTTTCATTCTTTTTCTTGGACAGTGCTTCTGTTTTCTTCAGGCTCTGCTTTATGGATGTTTTATCTGTGCAGCTGGTGAAGTACAGGCTAAAATATCATTGAATTTCTGCCTGTTGTAATGGGATACCTTTATACTTGGTTCATTATATTTATTGTATGAAGTGAAGCAGTGATCTTTCCAGAAAGGGATGCTTGGGTTATTACTGGTGTAATAGCTGGACCTTATGGAGGCCAGGTGCTCTGTGAGTGCCAAGATGATCAAATTTTGTGAGACTGTGGAAAGAATCAGTTAACATTTGAGCCTGTGAATCTTGTGAGCTCTTTGAGAAACAGAACCTTAGATTGTTATTCGTTAGGCTATTCTGTTTATCATTGATATGAGCATGCATTTAATCTTTCTGCAGTTAGATCACAGTTTGCTTCTGAAGTATGCTTTAAGCCTAGACAAGAAGTTCAGGAAACAGCACCAGCTTATCTCCAAGACTGTGGCATTCAACGCGGTAGTTACCGTAGTCTCTGTGTGGCCAGATCCTGATGCCTAAAAATCCTTTCCATATTTCCTTCTTGAAGTTTGATGGGTTTCTGAATTGATACCTCTTACTATTTGTGCGTGGTTTTACCATCTGTGTCAGAATTTGAAGAGAGATGTGCCTTTGACATGTGGTCAGCTTTCCAGGTTGCCCCCAAACCTTATAATATAAGGGAATCTTTCCCAGAGCAATTAAATGCTTCTACAGACTTGGAAGAAACATCGAGAATATGGAGAGAACAAAATAAAAAACAGAGTTTATTGAATGGAATAATACATATATCTGAGTTGAGTAATTGGCAAATTCAAGTAGTCAAAATAATATCAAGTGCTCAATATAGTAAAACCGACCAAAAGAAGCTAGATGTTCAATCTCCTGGACACTGTACAATATGCTTCACCAAGGTTGTGTGTTGGGAAGCCAAAGAGTGAGGGAGTAATACAAGTAAAGATGCAACTATAGGCAAATGTTCAGTTCCTAAGGTGAGGGCCTTGGCATTCAGACAACAAATAATCCAGAGTAATCCAAAAGGGAGAAAGCAATAGATGTAATGTGTGTCTTCACAAGTAGACATTGTTTGTTTCCCGCCCCGCCCCCCCCGCCCCCGCCCTCCCGTACTTGGGCAAGAATGGTGGTCTCACCAGTTACATGGCCTTGGCTGGCAATTCCAAATAGTCCAGATTGGATCATAAACCATTTGGTTAAAAATGTTGAAATGAAAAAATTATTTCCTTGACCAGTGCTAGTGTAGCAGGTTTCTTTTGTGACTAAAGACATACTGATTAATTGCCAAGGCCATGATTAATGATTTGATAGCTCTGCTTATCTTTGGAATGGCTATTTTCCTCAGTGAGTATATTGATATTAGGCATGGTCCTGCTTATTCTGCTGCTGACTTCTTTGTTTTTGCTGTAGTTATGGGCCACAACATCTTTACCCATCCCATACAAAAACAAAGAAGAGAAGCTAGCGCTATAGCACAATGGTGGCGGGGGACAAATCAAATGACAGCTTGTTGGCAACAGCGGAGTTTGGCACTGGAACGATTTTTATAGTCATTGATCTTTAATCATAAGGGAATTGGGGTTGGGGGTGTAATCCTACTTATTCTTCTAGATCTTTAGTAGCATTTGATTTTAAAGACCATTTGATCCTTTTGAATTCAAGACATATGAGACTTTGAAGTAGGGCTGCGCACACACACCCAAAATCCAGGTTATCTGGATCTGGGTTTCAGGGATACCAAACGAACCCTCAAACCCAAGATCCCTGAGAATGGAGTAAGGTTCTCAAATCCGGTTAGGCAAGATTAGAGAATCCTGGATTATTCTTGCTATTATTTTGGGTGGATAAAGGGGGTTATTTTTCAAGCAAACTCCACCACATTTGCAGGGAACCTATTCCTGACTGTCCACTAAAGACCCCCCAACAAATGTTCAGGAAGACTGTACCCTGGGGTCCAATTCTATGGGCCCCAGAACAAGGTGCCCACAGCCACTTTCCATTGTTCACTATGGTGTGCAAATTTCCAAGCTGGCTCTCGGGCAAAACCACAGAGGGGCAAGGCTGCCACTGTCCAAAGGCACACTCCCAAATGCTAGATGAACCAAGAGAAAGCCTAACACAGCCAAACTGAAGCAAGAGGATGGATTCTCCCCCCTCCCCCGGAACCAAACTGAAGCAAGGGGACCAACATCTAACCAGAGAATCACGTCAAACCAGCAAATTCCACCCAAACCAAACTGAAGCAAGGGGCGCTGTAGCAATTGAATCCAACAAAACCATTGTATCTCACAGAAGCAAGACAGAACCCAGGGCTAAGTCTTGCCTTTTCAACTTGAAGGCAAACCCACCCCCCATAACAACAGCAAGTCTCTCAAAAATGGCAAGCAGCAACAAACTACATTCCTGCCTTTAAACCAGGATAGACGGCAACAACAGGAGAAAAAAGAACTACCTCCCTGCACTAGAAGAGTCAGCAAATAAATTAGCAGCAACTAGAACTAACACCAGAATTCAAACAAACAATTAGCAAAAGCCAAAGCACCTACCTCTATAACAGCAAAAGCAGTTTTTAAAAGGTAAACTTTAAGACAAAATTTGTTCTTCCCAGACACCAGGCCAGCCCCCGCCCCTTTCCCCAAAAGACAGGAGAAAGCAGTAAGTCTATGACTCTCAAACCAGGTAGAAGCCTTCAACAGGCAGCATGGATCTCTCCCTCAGCACAGCAGTGCAGCAGCAGTAGGCAGGCAGCAAATCCACTGGTAAATCTCAAAGACAAACAGAAGAGTGCAGGTCAGGGCAGACAGCCAGCAGCAACAGTTTCTACCAAAGGCCAAACCACGCAAAATAAAGGCTATTCTAAGTCAAACCCTTGCAGGCAGTTTGAAAAAAGCTCTCTTCGAGAATTTCATTAGCCATACAAGGAGAACTCCTGCAGAGATTGGCCACTCACCCTCCCTCGCCTCAAACCACCCTCCCTTGTCCCCCTCCCTCTTGGAAAAAAATATGGGAGACGCTCAGGTACCAGCCAGCCAAGAGGCTGAAGCTGTGTTTCCTAGATTAACCTTAGAACTCTGAACTGAGTGGAAAGGTGGCATAAAATTGTTTTAAATACATGGAAACCCACCCAGGCCGTAATGCAGCATAAAATATTTAGCATCCTAAAATGATCCTTGTAAAATAATTCACAAGCTAAAAGTAGACCATAAACATAATTTTAAAAGATCTACACTATCAAGAATTGACATGATCTGGGCCTCCAAAGATTTGGCACTATGGACTAGAGACGTGGAGATAATGCCTAAGGTAGGCTCAGATCACAATCCAATTATGTGGAGATTTGGGAAAAATTTCAAAAGGAAAGGATGGAGAATAAATGAAGATTTGTTACAAATAGAAGAAAATATTGCGTTGCTACGAAGAGAGACCAAATTCTTTATACAGTACAACTTGAATAAAGAAGTGCCGACTAACAAGGTATGGGACACTTACAAAGCAGTGATAAGAGGCATACTAATGGACTTGAATGCAAGGAGTAGGAGGAAAAAGGAGGAAAAGAGATCTGAAATTTTGGATAAAATAAAAGCCAAAGAGATACAGCTCAAGAAAAGACCGGGAAAAAAGAAAATATATCAGGACATTAAAATTTTGCAGGAACAATTGACGGCAATGGATAACAAAGAACTAGAATGGAATCTTAAGAGGATGAACCAGAGGTCGTTTGAAGGTGCTAACAAACCCGGGAAGTATTTGGCGTGGCAATTAAAAAAAGGAAGGAGAAGAAAATTATAAGTAAAATTCTGGAAGAGGATAAGGTGTTGATGGATCAAGCTGCCATTAGTAGAGCCTTCTTTAAATTCTATGCAAAACTGTACCAAAAAAAAGAAGTGAGTAAGAGTTCAATAGTGGAATATTTAGAGAAGATGAAAATTCCGACAATCTCCGAAAAATGGAAAGAGAAACTAAATAAGGAAGTGACAGAAGAAGAAATAAGGGATGCTATACAATCAACCAAACTAGGGAAGGCACCAGGACCAGATGGCCTAACGGCAAAGTTCTACAAAGTGATGGTTAATGAACTGGCGCCCTTCCTGAAAGAGGCAATGAATGGAGCAATGCAAGACCAAAGAGTTCCTGATTCATGGAATGAAGCTAACATATCATTGATTCCGAAGGAGGGTCAAGATTTGACAAATGTTAAGAATTATAGACCAATCTCCTTGTTGAATAATGATTATAAAATATTTGCAAAGGTGTAGGCAGAGAGACTGAAAGGATGGATGTCGGAATTCATTGCTGAGGAACAGGCGGGATTTTTACCTAACAGACATATTAAAGACAATTTGAGGACAGTGATAAATGCTATTGAATACTATGATAAGCACTATGACAGAGAGGTTGGTTTTTTCTTCGTGGACGCGGAAAAAGCATTTGACCATCTGAACTGGGACTTTATGTTTGCCACTGTGGAAAAGCTGCAAATGGGAGAAAAGTTCATACAAGCGGTTAAAGAAATTTATAGAGACCAAAGTGCAGCAATTATAGTGAATGAGGACTTGACCAAAAAACTGAAAATAAGTAAAGGAACGAGGCAGGGGTGCCCTTTGTCACCATTGTTATTTATCTTGATTATGGAAATACTGATGATTCAAATACGAGAGGATGACACAATTCGAGGTATGAAAATAAAAGTTTTCCTACAAGGTCAGAGCTTTTACGGATGACATAATGCTAATAGTAGAGGATCCAACTGAAAATATGCCAAAGGTAATAGAGAAAATAAAACAATTTGGAGACCTGGCTGGATTTTATGTGAACAAAAAGAAGTCAAAGATTTTATGCAAGAACATGACTAAGCAGAAGCAGCAAGAGCTAATGGAGATAACAGACTGTGAGGTAACTAATAAAGTAAAATATCTGGGCATTGAACTGACTGCGAAAAATATAGATCTGTTTAAAAATAATTATGAGAAATTGTGGATACAAATAGAGAGAGACTTAATAAAATGGAACAAACTGAACCTATCCTGGTTGGGAAGAATAGCAGCAGTAAAAATGAATGTTTTACCGCGAGTAATGTTCTTGTTGCAAACCATACCAATTATCCGAGACTCCAAACAATTTGACAAATGGCAAAGAAAAATTTCAGACTTTGTGTGGGCAGGCAAGAAACCTCGAGTGAAAATGAAGGTATTACAAGATGCAAAGGAAAGAGGTGGTCTGCAACTGCCCAACATAAGGTTATATCACGAAGCAATATGTCTGGTATGGCTGAAGGATTGGATGATGTTAAAAAACGGTAAGCTTCTGGCCTTGGAAGGACATAAAAAAATATTCGGTTGGCATGCGTACATGTGGTATGATAAAGTAAAAGCGGACTCTATGTTTTTGCACCATTATATTCGAAGAAGCCTCTTCACGGTCTGGAAGAAATACAAGGTGTATATGGAGGAAGGAATTCCTTCATGGGTGGTTCCGTATGAAGTAATAGATCCGAGAACTGTTGATAATGAACAGCAATGCCTAACGTACAAGGAGATTATACAAATACAATATTCAAAGTTGAGAATAAAGACAGAAGAAGAATTGTCTCCTTGTTATGGATGGTTCCAGTACAGACAGATCAGAGATCTTTATAATGCGGACTGCCTGAGAGGAGGTATAAGATTGGAAAAATCGGAGCTGGAGGAAGTGTTATTACAAGAAGGCAAGAAAGAAATATCTAAAATCTATAAATTACTTCTGAAATGGCATACAGAGGATGAAACAGTAAAAGTCCAGATGGTGAAGTGGGCAATAAACTTTCATAAAGAGATAACGATGGAGGCGTGGGAGCACCTATGGAAAAACACATTGAAGATTTCAACTTGTACGAATATTAAAGAGAATGTGTACAAAATGATCTACAGATGGTATCTAACACCAAAGAAAATTGCGCTAGGAAATACCAATATGTCGGACAAATGTTGGAAATGCAGAAAGCATGAAGGATCACTATATCATATGTGGTGGACTTGTGAAGTAGCCAAGCAGTACTGGGGAGAAATAATTGAAGCAATTAATGAGATTTTGCAAATCCAAATTAATAAGAACCCAGAACTGCTGCTACTGAACCTTGGAATGGAGGCTGTTCCAGTGCAGTATAGAACATTGTTATTTTACATGACTGCTGCGGCAAGACTTTTGTATGCGTAGAAATGGAAGACACAAGAAATACCAACTGTAGAAGATTGGATTTATAAATTGCTGTACATGGCAGAAATGGACAAAATGACAAGGAAACTCAAAGATCTTGACCTAGGGCAATATATTACTGATCGGGGGAAACTGAAACAATTTTTGGAAAAAAAATGGGATGTAAAAGGAGAACTGTGGCAGTTTGAGAATTTTTAAAGAAAAATAAGGATAAGAGAGAGAGGGGGGATCTTACCATATAGGGGAAATGTAATTATAATCTAAGCTAGTATAAGGGTTAGGGGAATTTTCTTTCAGAGTATATGAATAAGAGTATAGTTAAATGAATATATTAATGGGGTATACTATATATACTACAAATGATATATAATGTTAGTGGATCAGGTTGTATATTATATAATAACTATGTAATAAGGTGTTGTGTGCTGTGCCACATTGGTGGCATGGCACACAGTAGGGGTTTTATAATATATATTATATTGATAGTAGTATATTTGATAGAATATATGTTTAAAAGAAATAGAATATGTTTAAACTAAGATTTTTGTTATATATTATACTATATCATACTGGTCTGCTATACTGAGAGTTATAAGATGTATACTATATTGATAGTATAACTGATAGATGTATACTATATTGATAGTATATTTGATATATATGATAGAATATCTGGAAAAAAATTAGAATGTGCTTAGAGTAAGGGATTTCATTAAGTAATAAGAGAGGTTAAGGGTTGGAAAGCTGTTGGAAGTCGATAGGGAGGGGGGAGGAAAAGGGTGGGGGATAGGGTTAATTAGATATTAAGTGATTGTATGTATTAAATTTGAATGGTATACTCACCAATAAAAATTTTATTAAAAAAAAACACATAATTTTAAAAGATCTGAACTGTTAGTTAAAATTCTAGGTAAAAATAAAAATAAATGTTTTGACTTGACACCTAAAAGAAAATAGGATGGGCCAGGCAACCCTTAAAGTGAAGGGCATTCTATAAGTGAGGTGCCACTACTGAAAAAGTCCCATCTCTGGTTGCCTCTTACCCCTGCTGGCAAGATCAGAAAGATTATGGTTTGTAAGAAGGATCTTAACCAACAGGTTAGTATTATGGAAGGTAGTCATATTTCATGGTTATGTTATGTCAGTTTAGGACATGAAGAATATTTGGATTAACCAAAAAGAGCCTTCTGCCGCTTTTAGCTACCTGTCAACTTCGGGCTCTAGCCAGTATACCACACTTGCCTTGAAGAACAGTATTTGCAGCTTGAGGATGTTTGAGGGTACTTGTTGTTGTCACTGGTACTACTTGATAATTGGCCCAGAGTAATCTTTTATTAGCTTGGGCTGGCAAGCTGGCTGTGTCTTGGATAAGGGTTTGGTTTCACTCATCCATGCAACAGTAAAATGTATTATTGTAATTAGCTGCATAGAGCCAAATTTTTCCCCATAGTGACTTTACTTTATTGAGTACTTTCTCAACTACAGCGTATGGTGCCATCTTTTTGGCAGATAATGTAGTGAATAAATTTGTAGATAAATAATTATAGGTCATGTTTAAAGAGTTTATCAGTGTCAGCACTAAAGTCAGGATCAATTGCTGTAGCCCTTATCTGTGACTTTTATGTCACTAGAGTCACTGAGTGCATGAGAGAAAAAATGTCCAGTATTTAATAGAAATTTAATGTGTGGGCAGGTGAGGCTTTTACTGAAATAGAGGTAAATAACATCATGTGGTAAATAACATCCCAGTAAGCCTCTGTTAAAGGGACAGAATATCTTTTCTCCTAGCGTTGGGCAACCCTCTGTGTCACTTTTCTCATCTAACTGAATTTACAACTACTTCTTTTTGCTTAAGTATTAGAAAGTCATGTATCATAAGCAGCATATAGAAAATTAAGGAATTATAAACAGGGATGATGTGTTAAGAACAAAGTAAACTGGAAAGCTAAGATTACTGTAAAGTGAAATTCAACAAGGAGGAATGCAGTATATTACATCTAGGAAAGAAAAACCTAATGGACAAGTTGGGAATAATAATATTCTTCAGCATGATATAATATTTAGTATGATATAATAGTCCCGTTGCTTTTCTTACCACATTGCCACACTGGTGAAATTTTCAGTTTATCTCCCACTTGACCATTTCCTGTTCTGGATGAAAGAAAATTTAGATTTGCAGAAATTGCCACCTCATAATAATATGGAAGGGGCTGATAGTATCCTTGGTAGAGGAGAATAACTTTTTGCTGAAAGTGTTGGAGAGATGTGCATCAGCCCTTCAGAGATTAAGCATATGACTTCAGTTTACAAAAAGAAAAATAGTATTTGGCTGTTACATACTGTAGCACCACTGTTGTCCTGTTAGTGTAACATCTTGATCGTGTACTAGGGAGAACCATTAATTGTTAACTGGATTGTTAACTGGATTAGTAGATTGTTGTTTATTCATGTTACTTACACTGTTTAACCTCTTTTTAAAAAAAAATTATTAATCGATTTATTAACAGGTGTGTCTATACAGCTCACAGATTTTAGACAAATGCAAAAATGTTTTAATGTTTAGAGGTTTTAAGGTGAAAGACAAAACCAAACCCTCAAGCTAAACAACCATATAGGCATTTGTAAGGGAGCTTTTCAGGTCACTTTATCACTATAGAGGCTTCATTGGTTATGTTTCTAACAGGATTTGTATCCCTCATCTTCAGACAGGGATCAAGCTTCAATACAACATTTATACCCACTCACATCCCCTCTGGAGAGTTTCAACCAATTCCTCACCCATTTTTGTCTCATTTCTGAGGTAGGAATGGAGGAAATTTGTAAAAAGGGTTAGAAATGCACAGAAAGGAGAAAGATGTTTCAATTTGTGTGCTGGCAAAGAGGAGATGGAGCAGAACGTGGAAACATACCATTGGGCCAATATAAAATCTCGTATAAAACAGTAAAAAAATTTAAAACATCATGAGCACAATCCAGTAAAAAGTTAAGGGTTTTTTAAAGATATGAGAAAGATTTTGAACACATTGCTTTTAAAAAAATCCATTTAAAATATAGCTAAACTCTTGCCTGGATCAGGCCAATATGACCTTCATTATCAAGAGACAGATCCCTTGAGTGGCAAAAGGAGAAGGGTCTCTAACCTAAGCTTTCATGGAAGTCGCAGATCCACCAAGCTAGCTGTATATCCTTAGGGAAGAGGGTGATATGTTTGGCATGAGGAGCACAGAGATAGTCACCCTCTATCAAGTGTATCCCCCCAATTTGCTGTTCTCAGATGGGCTCCTTCTGGTGGGGGTGACATGGAGAAGCCCAACTTGGCTATCCACATCATCGAGGTGAGATGGGGGGATCTCTCCTGGAGTTTGGGCCTGCACTTGAGTAAACGCCGCATGGAACCTGGCCAAGACATCACATTTTCCAGTACTGAACAGCAATAAAGCATGGTCTGTTGCTGAGTGGGATTATATATTCAAACATTCAGGCTCTTCCTGTGAGTCAGTGATTGCTGCTGAGAGATTTATAATATCAGCATTGAGTAGGCGAGTCAGTTCAGTATCACAGTTTAAATGCTTGTCATATAACTTAGGTTCACAATCCTTGGCAAGAATAGCTGAATGCTCAATTAGTCAATAGATCAGTGGCCTTTCTTCCTCATCTCTCTTCTGAGAATTATTTGTTGCTAATAAAGGGTGGAATATAATCAATTTAGCTGATGTACATAGACAGGTTAACTTATTCTCAAATTCATCCAACTTAGAAATAATTTCATCTGAATCATTGCTAAGGGAAGTCCCGAGAGGAAGAGAAGGAAATACATTCAACATCAATTAAAGAGTTTTGATGGCTATGGGAACAAGTTGACTTCTTTATAGGGTTAGGGGTTGGCTTCCCTGTAGGCCATTCACTTCTATTACCTGTCGCAGGGGGCTGATTAACACTCCTTTCGGCAATAAGTGACTGAACAGTCATATCATGAAATACCCAAACAGGAGTGATTTGGTGGGACCATAAAAAGGTTTTTATTTTTAACAACATTAAGAGGAGAGTAGATTGTTTAAAAGTCAAAAGCACCCTTTTGACAATGTTGACAGCCAATTAATGGCAGTTAGACCTACTAATTGAGGATCTATTTGAAGGAGTTTACTAAAGGAATTGATGACATTTCTATGTGAGTCCCAGCGTTCCGCGTTCCATCCAATGCCAAGGATAACTTGGTTTAACTGCAATATTCGATTGCAACCCTGGAAAACACAATCGTCAGCCTGAGCAGCAGATTGACAGTGTTTTAAGGGCACAACTTAGCTAACCTGATATCTTCTTCAAGATATGGTGCCTTAGTATTAGAGTAGTAGTAGTAGTAATAATAATGATAATAACAATAACAACAACATTCGATTTATATACCGCCCTTCAGGACAACTTAATGCCCACTCAGAGCGGTTTACAAAGTATGTTACTATTATCCCCACAACAAAATGCCCTGTGAGGTGGGTGGGGCTGAGAGAGCTCCAGAGAGCTGTGACTAGCCCAAGGTCACCTAGCTGGCTTCAAGCGGAGGAGTGGGGAATCAAACCTGGCTCTCCAGATTAGAGTCCCACACTCTTAACCACTACACCAAACTGGCCAAGCAATTGGTTCTAAAAACAAGTCTCTCTAAATATTTTCCTGTGAAAGCTTCAAATGAGGTTCGCAGACATTCAGCTTTGCTGGACACCAAGGCAGGTTGTTCATAGATGCCAATTACTGTTTTGGCTGTCAGTAAACTTTACTTAGCCCCAAATTCCATGACAGCAGGATACTGTGTTTCATTCTTAACATGCTTTAGCATTTTTTCTGAATTGTCTTGATCAACAAGGTTTAACCCAGTGATACAGGACTGACTGAAAACCAGAATGGCTCTTTTCGCACTTACGGTTTAAACTGCCATTTATGAGCATTCGCCCCGATCGCAGTGGCTTCGGCATTGCACCTGTTCATTTCACACTGTCCACTGCAATTTCGATTTGGTGTCTGTGCTTCATTTTAAAACCTCGGTGCAATTTTGGGCTTTTGGGGCCTTGCAATTCACATCACACTTTTAAAAAAAAAATTCAGCATGCATAGTAACGTTGCAGTGTTGGAACCCTTCCCCCTTTTTGCTGATTGGGCTGTACCCTGCCCACCGGAGAGGCAATTGGCGGCTCAGTTCTGGGGGAAAACATGTACCACTCTCATTTTTTTAAATCAAGCCAGGAAAGGGTTAAAATGCTGCCGATTAATCTCCTCCCAGGAAGCAGAGGCTTGTTTCCAAAGGGCTGTGCAAAATGCTTGGTTTTTTTCCCCCTCTTTGGCAAAGTCTGAAACATGCCTGGGAGGGAGGGAAAAGCAGCCATTTAATCCTTTCCTGGCGTTTAAAGCCAGGAAGAAAGTGCAGGAACATTACAACGTTGCAACCCATTCTTGTCTTTAAAAAAAAAAAGAATGTGTGTGCATGCCCTAAGGGAGGAAGGAGAAAGCAGCTATTTAACACTTTCCTTGATTTTAAAGCTAGCAGGGAATTAGCAGCAAGCTTAGGAATCATTCCTGGCTTTTGAAAAAAAAATAAAACAGCATGCATACAGGGAGGAAGGAAACCAACGAAGAAGCAGCCTTATGACCCTCAGCTCGCTTTACTAAAAAAAAATGGTGGACAAGGAGTTCAGAGAGCTGAGGAGGGTGGGAGTGGTTAATTCTGCACAAACCAATCAGCTCCCAGGGAAAAGGAGAGGGCGGGGGGAGAGAAGCAAAAAGGAGGCAAAAGTGTTCACATTAGCAAAATGCGGGCCAGCTGCCAGTCGGCAGCGAACTTAAAAAAACATCGGGGTATGTCCGCAGGGGGAAAAATCGGGGATACAGCGGACAAAAAGCGGGACTACATCCCATGACTGTTTTTAAGTGTGAAAACCTTGCAAACATGGGATGTGGAACAGGTACAAACGCGCTCTAAAAACCGAGTGCGAAATACACCAATGATTCTTCTGTTACAAATGAATCACATCTATTTCTTAAAGCGACCACAACAAGGTCTCTCAGATCCTCCCTCAGAGAGTAGAATTCATCATTCTTTAGTTGTTTAATAGTTTTTATTGGAGGTGGAGACCTAGAGCTCGTGCGGCTCTGCTTTTTGCATGCCATAATAAGGAATGAGGATAAATAAAAGAAGAAACACTCACTGTCCAACAGCCAACTCCTGGCACCTGGCCTGAATACAGAAAAATGCTAAAACACCAAGATTCTCCCAGCCTGGCAAGTTGTGTCTATATTTTCAAAATAATACTTTACTTCAAGGCTGAATAAGTGTCTCACAGCTAACTGGAAACTGTAGGCAGCAGTACATAGAGGCTTGGCAAATTCTGGGTGTTCAGACAAAAAGGAAACCAAAATTTGTGGGAGAGGCTCAGACCAGTGCTGTTATTCCATTGCCATCTTGAATCCCTCCAATATTTACTGTTTAACCTCTTGTGGTATCACCAACAGTGGTCTGTTCTCTATAGAAAATGTAATTTTTCAGTTTATATTGTAATCAGAAAGCAAGTTTGGGAACAGAAGCAAAGGTTGACAAAGGAGTACTGTGAATGAGCTAGAACAGTTAGTGTCAGTGAACTGTAAATTTTAAGAAGTGTATTGATTTAGCAGAAGTTTGCTAAAGAAAGTAGGGGTTGGTGCTGATAACATGAGAAAAGGTTACGTAATTTGAGTACATCTAACTTTAACATTTTCCCTGTATTTAGAATTCTGGGTGTGCACAGGGGAAAAAATGTGGTAAATTCGGGTTCGGTAATACCAAACTGAAAAAAAAAATCAGTATTCCATGAATACTGAATTGATTCTCTAGTTCAGTTCAGTAGTACAGAGCAAATTTGGTAAAATTGGGCCAACAGAATTAGCCTAACAGAAGCAAAATTAACCCAACAGAAGCAAACTGAAACAAAGGAATGGCTTGTGCTTGTGTACTGCTTGGTTCTGTTCTGTGGTGTTTCCTTCCTGGCTGAACCCAGTGTCTGGGTGCTTTGAATAACATTAGTTTTATTGGGGTAAGTTGCAACAGGGTCCCTTGCTTCATTTTGGTTTGGGTGGAATGAATGTGATTCTTTGCTCTGATGTGATGTTTATCCCCTTACGTCACTTTGGTTTTGGAAAGATTCATTCGTGTGCTTCAATTTGCTTCTGTTTGGGTAAGTTGCAACTGTGTCCCTTGCCTCAGTTTGGTTTGGGTGGAATAAATGTGATTCTCTGATGTGGTGCTGATCCCCTTCCTTCACTTTGGTTCTGGATGGGGAGGGGGTCCATTCCTGTGCTTCAGTTTGGTTCTATTGGTCTTTCTCTGGGATGAGCTCAGCTTGCATTTAGGAGTGTGCCTCGGCCATGGCATCCTTGCCCCCATGTGTTTCTGCAATGGAAGTCAGCTTTGACTTTTTACCCATTGGAAACAATGGAGTGGCTGGAGGCACCTTATTCAGGGTCTCAAAGAATTGACCCCCCAGGATCAATCTTCCTGAACAGTCAGGAGTAGGTCCCCTGAAAATTTGATGGAGTTTGCAGGAAAAATGACACTCCCAGCTCCTAGATTACTCCTAGATATTTTTACCCATAGGAAATAATGGAGAGTGGGTGAGGGCACCTTCTTTGGGGGCCCATAAAATTGGTCCAGTCTTCGTGAAATTGCGGGGGGGGGGGAGGTCTTTAGAGGACAGTCAGCATTTGGTGAAGTTTGGTTGAAAAATGAACCTTCTGTCCCACTGGATAGCTCCCAGATTGATTTTCCCATAGAAAACAATGGCTGAAAATTTAGTAAAAATTTGAGATTCCTGGTTTTTGATATGGAGTACTCAAATTTTACTGAACTAGCCAAAATTTGGTATTTTAATCCGAATTCCAAATTAACTATACCATTCTTCTAGACAGATTAGTTCTCCACTCAGAGCAATGAACAGTCAGTGTTGTTGTTATCTCCACAATATAGCTGGGGCTTACAGAAGTGGTTTACCCAAGGTTACCTGCTGAGCTCAGGGCAGTAGTGGGATTCAGATGAGCAGAGTGCTGATTCACAACTCAGCCAACTTAACCGCTATGCTACAGCAGCTCTTTTAAGGTGGGGGAGTGAAAACTGATTTATTTTCTGACTTGAAATTAGCATCTTTTCATTCTCAGACTCCTATGAAACATTGCCTGCAGTGCTTTCTGCAGAAAACATGAGGAAGTAACCCAAACATTTTTGTGCCAAACCACCTGCTTGTGAACTCATCATTTATGAATAGATGCTTTGCAATAATCATTGTGGGTGTAATCATCAGAGTAGAAGAGGTTGTCCCACATCAAGGCAGTCATTGTCTTATATCAGCCACTGACTTTTGTATCTGCTTATTATAGTAAAAACTGTTGAAATGTTTTGGACTACCTTTAGGAAAGAACAACTACTGATAGAATAGGATCTTTTGCAGATGCTTCAATATTGTTTAACTCTCATGCATGTATCTCCTACTAACTTGAAGTAGTCGTAGGAATAACAACAACAACAACAACATTTGATTTATATACCATCCTTCATGACAACTTAATACCACACTCAGAGCAGTTTACAATTGTGTTGTTATTATTCATTTGCTAGGTAGTAAATTAGTAGATCACAGCTGCATGGTGCAGAGTGGTAAGCTGCAGTACTGCAGCCCAAGCTCTGCTCACAACCTGAGTTTGATCCTGGCAGAAGCCAGGTTCAGGTAGCCGGCTCAAGGTTAACTCAGCATTCCATCCTTCCAAGGTTGGTAAAATGAGTACCCAGGTTCCTGGGGGTAAAGTGTAGATCAGGGGTCCCCAACCCCCGGGCCACAGACCAGTACTGGTCCATGGCCTGTTAGCAACCGGGCCGCACAGGAGGTGAGCGGCGGGTGAGCGCAGAGCCAGCTCTAGGGAGCGGGCAAGGTAGGCGGTCGCTGTCTTGGGAGGGGCAGCCGCACCTCGCCTGCGCCTCGCCTGTCACCACCAGGCTCACTGGGCAGCCAGCCGCCCTGAGCATCGCCTGCCGTCTGTCCCAGTCTGCCTCTGCCTGCCTCTTCCTCTCCTCCGGTGGCATGGCCGCTGCTGGAGAGTGGAGAAGTGCCACTGGCCTCCTGCCTGCACAGTTGCGCTAAAAAATACAGACCTCGTGTTGGTGCGGCTGCTGGGCAGCTCTTTGTGCTGTGGCTGCCTGCTGGCTGCTGCTGCCCTCTCCGATGACCGGTCCATGAGCCTTATACTGTGTCTTCCACCGCCCGCCACCTCCTATTACCCCCAGATTGGGACTGTCTAGTTGCAGGAAAACAAGCTCAGGGCTCCCACTGATTCTGCATTGTGGTGAGTTGTATAATTATTTCATTATATAATGTAATAATAGAAATAAAGTGCACAATTGCATCATCCTGAAACCATCCCCCCCCCCAGTCCATGGAAAAATTGTCTTCCACAAAACCGGTCCCTGGTGCCAAAAAGGTTGGGGACTGCTGGTGTAGATGGCTGGGTAAGGCAATGGCAAACCACCCTGTAAAAAGTCTGCCAAGAAAACATCATGATACAACGTCCCCCCATGGGCCAGTAATAACTCGGTGCTTGCACAGGGGACTACCTTTACCTTTTTTAAAAATTAGTAGATCCTGCTCCCTTTCACTTAGGAAAGCTTTATAATGTTTTTATGCAGCATGCTCTTTCTTTGAGCACTTTGGGTTTGATAATGAGTGGCCCTTCTGTGACTTTACTCCAATTTGAATGTGCTGGGTTTTTCATTCTGGTTACCCATTGGCTCTTCTAATGTTGATGTGCTTGAGTGTTGTCTATTTTATTGCTATTTTAAAAATTGTTTTTGTAACATACTTCGAATATTTATCCTCAAAGGCATCTATTTATCCTCAAAGGCATCTATTTAAAATAAATACTTTAGATTCCCTTTGAGTTAACTTAATGTTTTGTTATTTTACATGTTCAGAAATGCATGTCACAGAAGCGTTAAAACACTTGTATTTTACCCCTTTTCTTTCTTAAGGTTCCTGTGGCAAGGGCCAGCATCCTATGGCTTACTGGAGAATATTGTGAACGAGTTCCAAAAATAGCTCCTGATGTTCTAAGAAAAATGGCCAAGAGCTTCACTACTGAAGATGACCTTGTAAAGCTGCAAATATTAAATCTTGGAGCAAAATTGTATTTAACCAATTCAAAACAGGTAAGGTTAAAGAAATCACACAGACTGTTTACAGTCTAATTTATATTTAAGAAGTCTGCAAAAGACTTTTATGCAATGTAGTTTTTCAAAGTTAGTTGTAATTCTTAAGCACCCTTTTGTCTTACATCTTAGACAACCATAAAAATGCTTAAGGTCAGTTACATGGTAAACTATAAAAGAGAATAAGGTGACCCATAAGATGTGATTAAATGCCCCAAAATTCACCAGTTGCCCCTGCTATGAATAGGTTACTTAAATCCGCATCTGAACCTGCCCATTTAGCAGTGTACCTATTCTTTGTAATGTCTGTCACTGACTTTCAACTGTTACTGGTTTGTGTGTGTTATGTGCTGTCAAGTTGCCTCCAACCTATGGTGATCCTATGAATTAGAGCCCTCCAAAATGTCCTATCATTAATAGACTTGCTTAGATCCTGCAAACTGGAGGACATAGCTTCTTTTATTGAGTCATTTGGGTTTTCCTCTTTTCCTACTGCCTTTCTACTTACTGACTTTTCTAGATAATCTTGTCCTCTCATGGTGTGACCAAAGTACAATAGCCTCAGTTTTGTCATTTTAGCTTCTAAGGAGCATTCAGGCTTGATTTGATTTAGTACCCACTTACTTGTCTTTTTGGCCATACATGGTGTTTGCAAAACTCTCCTCCAGCATCACATATCAAATGAATCGGTTTTCTTCCTGTCAGCTTTCTTCACTATCCAACTTTCACATCCATACATAGTAATGGGGAATACCATAGTTTGGATTCTCTTGATCTTGGTTCCCAGAGAGACAACTTCCTCTTCAAGGATCTTTTCTAGCTCCCTTACAGCTACTTTTCCAAGTCTCAATCTTCTTCTGATTTCTTCATTGTAGTCTCCCTTTTGGTTGATGACAGAGCCAAGGAATAGAAAATCGTGAACAGTTTTAATTTCCTGATTGTCAACTTTAAAATTGTGTAATTCTTCAGTGGTCATTACTTTTGTCTTCTTGATGTTCAGCTGTAATCCTGGTTTGGCACTTTCTCCTTTAACCTTAATCAGTAGTCATTTCAAGTCTTCGCTATTTTCTACCAATAACATTTAGAATTTTGACCTTATTTCTGTCACCTTTTGCTTTTCGTCTAGCTTTAGCAATTTTAAGAGTTTCCTCAGTCATCCATTTAGGCTTCTCCTTTCTTTTGGCTACAGGGATAGTCTTTGCACATTCTTCCTTGATAATAGCTCTGGTTTCAGCCCATAGTTCTTCTGGCTCATGATCAATTAAACTTAGTATTGCAAATCTGTTCTTTACATGATCTTTAAAATCTTCAGGAATATTGTTTAGATTGTATTTTGGCAATATGATTCATCTGTGGTCTTCAGTACAGTCCCACATTAGGATTGTGCTTCTACAGGCCAGCTGCTCAGAACAGGATCTTTCTTAGCTTACAGGCTATTAAGGGGGGGCAACCTCCCCCACAGCCACTCTGAGCCAGTTCTTCCCACCAAAATGGCCACATGATTGGGGAGGTCACCCCCTCTTTTCCCCAGTTGGTTTTTTGCTGCCATGAAAAACAGAAGTCTTTGACTCGCTCTCTCTTTTTTGATCAGGCTTTCTTCTAAACTCTTGTAAATAGTTAGTTCTTAGTGTAGTTGGTAGTTAGCTTTAGTGTTAGTATGTTTTTTCTTTGTTTTAAAAAAAAAGAAGAAAAAGAAGAAGAGAACTTGTCATTGCGCAGATTGGGTCAATGAGTTAAGACTTTGTTTACCGTACCTGTTATTCTTCATTCTGCCAGATCCCCAGAGAAAAGAAATGGCAGACAAATCTCTGTATAAAAAATATGTAGACTGTGGCACAAAAATGACAAAAACAGATGGCCATTCACTCTGTTTAGCATGGCTTGGAGAGGGCCATATTGTGGAGAAGTGCAAGCATTGCCAGCTCTTCACATCCAAAGCAAGAGGGGATCGAGCCTCCCCCCTAAAGGCAGTACTTTAGGAAAAAGTGATGCAAAGTGCCAGCAGCCTGGCAGCAAAAATATCTGCCCCGGCAGAATGCTCAGCCAGAGCAATATCGGAACCAGCATGAGAGTTGGTGTCAATGTCAGCCCTGAGAAGGGATGCACTATCCGATCTGACCATCTGACCTCGAGATCGGCAATGAAAGTGTTCTCGATCATGAGAAACCTCGGTGTTGGTCCATTTCATGGCGAGTGTGGCCCTAATTGAAAGCAGCTCCCCAAGGGCTACAGGCGGGGCTTTGAATACCCTGGTGCGATTCGTTTTTGTTTTCGCGGCCATGTCGGACGCTCCTCTCGGCAGGTCCGAGAAGAAGCGGCCGAGCACCCTGACCGGGCGGCTGATCTGCAAAGGTTAGCCCCCAGGGCTCCCAGGGAGGGATTCTGGGTCCGGGACGCGACGGGAAGAGCCCTCTGGCAGATCGAGGCAGGGGGTAAATTGCCCGTTTGTCCCTATGGAGGCCGGCAGACGTGCGCGGCACCTTGTGTGCTGCCGGGCCATGGAAAATGGCAAAGAACAGGATTAGGCGGAAGCCTGTAAGTAAGCGAATCCCTTCTGTTACTACAAGCGCACGTGAAGGAGTGGTGGGATCTGAAGCTTACAAGATTCGGATTTTTCCCCCCTCGCAGAGTCTCGGAAGATTGGCGGTCCCCCCCCCCTAAAATGGCAGCAAAAAAACAGAGTCCTGCTTTGGGCAAGTCAGTTTTGGCTGCCCTGCAGGGAAGAGGCGAGTCGCTTGAGGAACTGGTGAAAAGATCGGTTACTGAGGCCATAAAACCCTTTGTTGACAAGCTGAATGAAACAGATCAACGGGTGGGCTTAATTGAGAGCGATGTGAAAGCCATCAAGGAAGTAGTGGGGGGGGGCAGAGAAGTCTGGGGGGCAGAGAAGTCTGCTCGGGAAAATGCGTCACTTATGAGAGCAACGAACAAGGAGCTAAAGTTGGTGGAAAATTAGCTGATTGGGCTGCAAGTGGAACGAACACAGACCATTTTGCGTCTCCAGAATGTTAAAGAGGAGGAAAACAAGGATTTGTGGGATCTTGCCTCGGAACTTTTAGCGTCACCCACGAGGGCAACTAAAGAAGAAGTAAAAAGCGCCATTTTGGGAGTCCGTTGGGCATCTTCAAAATATGCAATGAAGCGGCAGCTGCCTCGCGAGATCGTTATTGAGTTCTCATCCAGGAGGGTCCGGGACAATATCCTATATAACTCATATAATGCGGAGTTGGACTTTCTGGGAAATAAAGTCAAGATACTGAAGGACGTTCCATTTTTAGTTCGGAAGAGAAGATTTAAGTATAAAAAGCTGGCTGCTCTTTTGAGGGAACGTGACATAAAGTACAAATGGCTATTTCCGGAAGGAATCGGGTTTAGTTATAAAGATCAAGCTTACAAGATTAATTCGGAAGATCAGCTAAGGGATTTTGTGGACAAAAATCCAGAATTTGGGCCAGACATCAAGCAAAAAGAAGAAGATTCGAAGCCTGAAGGGAGGGGGGAGGCAACGAGAGCTGCGGCTGTAGCTGCTCAGAGAGAACTGCGTCCGAGGCCCAGAGGGGGGAAAAAGATTTAATTTGAATTGTAATTTGTATTTTGTAAGATCAACCATTCCATCATTACTTTATTAAGCTATTTTTTTAATTATGGCAGTATGAAGGGAAAGCATTGAAGTGTAGTGTTCAGTGTTTGTAAGTTGCCTTCCCCTTTTTTCCACCCCCCCTTCCCCCTCTTCTTATTCTCCCTTCTTTCCCTTCCCTTGTACTATTGTAGTTTTTTGTAGTTTATTGTTTTAGATGTTAAAAAGAATTATATATATATATATATATATATATATATATATATATATATATATATATATATATATATATATATATATATAAAAGAATACCCTGGTGCCAACTGGAACCACAGAGTCCCCTTCAGATCTGCCACCAAAAAAGCACAAAGATTAATCTAAACGTAGGGAGAAACCTGCGCTGGATTCACACATGGAAGTGGTGCTTGCTCCCCATAGGAGCTCAAGCTTGGAATCCCCCTTGTCTGTAAAAGAGGACGAAAGAGAAATAGATGCCCAATTACAGATTTACCCATCCATTTACCAAGTGCAGCAGGTGTTCCGATGTCCGCCATGGGGTCCTCCATACCCAACAGCAAACTACTCCTGTGATTGGGATATGTACCTGACTTTCCCATATACAGCACTGACGTTGAGCTGTTCTGTTCCACCAAGGGCTTCCCTCCACTCGGATCCGAGCTGAAACCCTCGGTCACATACGTCACCTCGGAACAGACGTCAGACTCAGGATTGGAACTAGAGATGGAAGCATCCGAGCCCGACAGGGACCTTGGATCCGTCCCCGGAAGAGACCACGAGAGAATCAGAGCAGAACTCTCCTAATATTGATTTTAAAATGTATTCGGATTAAATGGCTAAATTGCCGAACATTGATGTCTCTAAGGTTCAACAAAAGCTGAAGGATAGTATTCTCCAGTACATTTACTCCAGTACATTGGATACTCTGGATATTGTAGCCTTAAATGCGTGCTCCTTTGAGGCCTGGCGGGCGGGCTCACAGGGGGTGCTGCTGGTGAGCAGCCAGACCCCCCACCCCCTGAGGGGAGGCAGCACGCCACTGCCTTCCCATGCCCGCCAGGCCCAGAGGCCGCTGACATCACCCTCTTTCCGGTCCTTGCCGGGAATAAATGCGTGCTCCTGTGAGGCCTGGCGGGCGGGCACATGGGGGATGCTGCCAGTGAGCTGCCAGACCCCCCGCCCCTTGAGGGGAGGCAACATGCCAGCACCTCCTTGTGCCCGCCAGGCCTAGCGGTTGCCAACATCACCCGCCTTCTGGCCTGCACTGGAGATAAATGTGCGCTCCTGTGAGGTCTGGCGGGTGGGCACATGGGAGGTGCCGCTGGTGAGCGGCCAGACCCCCCGCCCCCTGTGGAAGGTGGCACACCTTCGAGTACACCCCTTGTACACTGGGCCAGCGTCAACTGTTGGCTCTAATTGTATCGAGTGCGAGTTTCCTGGGGGCCTCGGATCGGAGAGGGTATAACTCCAAGATCCCTATTGCAATCTTGACCAAACTGGGGTGCTGGCTGGAGGAGAGCCTGCTAAATACTCCCTGTGAATATGGGCTCTTTTAAGTCCAACGGGGGCCATTCTGACGCCCACGAACCACGAACCCCTAACAGGTCCGTCAGCAGAAAATGTTCATTGCGGTTTGTTAGTTCAGTTTTGTCGCTGGCACCAAACCACGAACTGCGGGTTCGTTATTTTTTTTTGGTTTGTGCCCATGTCTAGGTGTTATCAGAGGAGAAGCAGTCCCTTGCAAAGTTGATTCATAACAAAGCAGTAATACTGTCTAAACAGCAAATTAGTGCCAATAGTCATGTTCTAGATGTGTCGATAAGAGGCTTAGGTGTTGCACAGGCATGCATGGATTAGGTCTATGGCTCTGCCCTTTGAAACTTGCTCAAAGATTGAAGACATGCCTTTTGTGGGCAACTTTTTATTTGCCGAGAAGGTGGATGAATACCTTTCAAAGAAGAAAAAGGATAGGCAAACAGCCAGATCATATGGTGTCTTATCTACCATTACTGTGGGACCTCCATGCAGACGCTTAGGCAGACAGAACTATCAGCAGAGACGAGCCTGTCGTTCATACCAGTACCAACCATAACATCAACAGTATCTGTGTAGAACACCCTACATGGGCCAAGGCCAATCTAAAAAAAAAAACAAGCTGGGCATCCTAAGTCATTCCATCAGAGCCAAGCTGACAAGGAACAGGGCCAGTTCTGACTATGATTGCATAACCTGTTGGTTCTAATGCTGTTTGAGAACAGGTTGCTAAAAAATTTTCAGGCATGGCAGGACATTACTTTTAATTGTTGGGTCCTGTCTATTAAAATGGGTTACAGGTTGGAATTCTGCCCCTTGCCTCCAATTTCTTTACCATTCAAGCCCCTAATAATACGCTACCTGAGTTACAGGAGGAGATTCAGACCCTATAGCGGAAAGGAGCTCTTCAAAGGATACCCAACTCAGAGACCACATTTGGTTTCTTTTCCTGTTTTTTCTTGGTAGACAAGAAAGATGAAGGGAAAAGACCCATCTTGGACCTGAACAACTATTTGAAAGTTACAAAGTTCAAGATGGTTACGCTTTCTTGGGTTATAAATATGATCTCTCTGGATTCTTGGTTTGTGGTCTTAGACCTGCAAGATGCTTATTTCTATATCTCAATCTTATTTATTTATATCATATTTGTATTCCGCCCTCCCTGCAAGCGGGCTTGGGGCAGATAACAACCTTAAAATCATTTAAAAACATTCCATATTAAAACATTAAAACATCTTATAAAAACAGCAGCACTCACCCATGTTATGCTGTGGATGTCAACACATGAAAGGAAGCAGCAGTAGGACAAGCAGTTGTTCAATCTTGGTTTGTCTGAGAGTTCATCCCACCACTGGGTGAGTAGCTTGCTATTCACTGCACTGGGACTGCACTGAAGACCATAGATGAAAACAGGGTTGCACCTACCTGTAACTGTTGTTCATCTAGGTCTTTGTGCAGGCACACATTCCCTATCCCCTTGCCCCGCTGTTCAACTCTCTGACATAACTTTGGGAGTTGCGGTGGCATAGAAGAACTGGGGAAAGGAGGGAGTGACCTCCCTGATCACGTGGCCAATTCAGCGAGAAGAACCAGTTTGGAGGGGCTACCTGGGAGGTCGCCCCCCCCAATAGCCTGTAAGCTAAGAAAGATCCTGTTCTGAGTGGCTGACCTGCCCAAGCGCCGTCCCAATGTGTGTCTGCATGAAGACCTAGATGACAGTTACAGGTAGCTGCAACCCTGTTTTCTTTTAGAGTTTTTCTTGAGCTTTATCCTAATTTTTGATATAAGCAACTCATCTGAATTACTGTTATGCCAATATAGATTAAAATCATATGCCAATAATCAATACTGAACAATACTAGGCCTAGCTTCTATACTGTCTAGATGAACTTTTAAACTTTGCATGAACTTTCAGTGTATTTTTTCTATGTATAAGGTAATTCAGCAGGTGTGCTTTCATCCTTTGACAATTAATTAAAATAGTGGACTCTACCGAGATTGATGTTCTTCTATCAGAGATTCAACCAATGGTGATCGTCCAACTTAACTTTTCCTGACACTTGTTAGAGATTTGTAGTTTTGTTTTGCAGTTCTGACTATGACATAATTTTTTAACTAATTGGAAGGCTGTACTATGAAATTATGAATATTCAGTGAAGTGTCAAACCAATCAATATTTGTTTGTGCTATCATGTGAATAGACCCTAAATATTTGCATACGATTAGGTATATAATTGCAAACACAGAAAGAATAAGCAGGGTACTGATGGAAGAGATCTCTTGGGAGAATCTAGGTGAGAACCTATTTCTACCTATGTATTTCATAGAAACTTTGAGCAATGTTAAACTTAGGATTTATTAAGAAATGTTAGTGAACTTATTTCTTATTGCCTTTCTATGTTCTGTTGTTATAGGATTCATATTAATAGCCATTTATATTTTGATTGCTTGCTTCATTAAAAAACTAGGGTATATTTTCAATAAAGTGAAATAAACTCTAGATTGGTGTCTGTGTGTTAGAGGAGTTGCAAAGCAATATTGAACCCTATATAAATAAATGTACTGATAAACAGCTGGTTCAAAGAACTTATCTGTTTGACAGGTCTAAGGACTAACTGCTTTCGGCTTCCCCGGAGAGAGCTCCATCTTTCTCCTGGCAAGTTGAAACTTGGTCTTAGACACGGGCAACTGCTTCGTTACATTACAATCGTCTTGTTTTAGCAGGGAGGATAGAATTTCTCCATCTTCTGCTTACAGTTATGTAATCTATTTGGTTCCTGTATTAATCACCCAGTGATTTCCACATACACAATCGTCTTTTTGGTTACCTGAAGCATCTATTAGCAATGAACAAGTTGTCGGCGTCAAAAAATTATACGAGTCACTCTCCTGCTCCGTTTTGTGATCCTAGTCCAGATTTTCCAACTATGTTTGATTCTGCTTTGTCTCCTACTTTAACAAGAAAAGCAACAATGATTGTTGTATTGCTTAGTAAGTTTTCACGACTGTTGCTTTTCTTGTTAGATTTTTCTTGTGATACTCCCAGATCTTGTCATGTCTTGTCTTGTCTCCTACTTTGGCATTCCAGTCACTTACGATTATCAGCATATCTTGTTTAGGTATGTGATCAATTTCTTCTTGGTTAGCCCCTTTAATATTCTTTTCCTAATTCCCATGTTGACTTTAGCCTTTCAAAATTAGGATTGCCAACTTTTCATTCAGATGGTTTAGCTTTGCCTTTAACAGCATCATTATGCACAAACATTAGCATGCAATAAAGATTTTTACAATATGGAAATAAACATTACGTACTGATTTCACCAGAGGAAGCTATTGGTAAACTCACAGGAACTAACAAGGTTGCCTTTTTGTTCAATTGTCAATCCTTTTCAGAACTTACAGTCAGAGTTTACACCACTTGAATCAATTAGTAGAACATAACTAAATAATCCTTTTATCCATATATACTCACTAGCTCTCAGCCCAGCCTTCCTCACAGAGTAATTGTGAGGATATAGAAGAAAGGGAAGTTATTTATCTTGGGATTTGGAGAAGGCTGGCATGAAATAACTGTGTGAAAGAGTTTTGTCTTCACGTTCCAGTTGGGAACAATTTTTGTCTTAATGTGCAGCTGTTAAAGTAGGAATATTCTATTACTAAAGTAGGAATATTCCATTACTTGCTCTTTCTGTAGAAAGCATCTTACAATTTCTTTCTGATCCACAGCAACTTCTATAATGGTTTTTAAGTGTCCTATTTGTTAAGAGTTGTTCACATTGTAGTAGAAGCATAATAGTAAGCAAAAATGCAAATTTTTTGAGCTGATTGGATAAAGAGTCAGCTTGAACTTGTCCTCTTTCAGTAATGGCAACCTTTCCCCAAACTAACTTCTCAGGTGATGGGTAGAGGAGGTTGAATTGTTTGAATTACCAAAAACAGAAGTGAGAGAATGATTAGTTGTAATGTCAGCAATATGGGTTGCAGTAAGATGTAAAGTAAAGCAGTATATTTCCAGGTTTTGGTTTTGTGTATGTGAGTTAGCTTACTGCAACACTGACATGATTGTAGATTTGTATGCTTCTGTTCATTATCCTAATACAAAGAGTTTCTGTCTGCATTGCATCTGTCATTGCAGCCCCCCATTTGAACAGCCTGTTAACTTACATGGTATAGTAAGTATGAACAACTGCCATCAGAAGTCCTTTGAAAGCAGTGCTTCCGTGTCTTCAGTCACTGACAAGCATCTCTTGTATATTAGTACTGTAGAAAGTTTGACACTAACAGTGAAATACTATGCACAGTTACTCCATTCTAAGCCTGTTGACTTCAGTGGCTTAAACAGGTAATTCTGCATAGGATTGCACTGTAAAAGTGTGTGTTTTATGAAGTCTGGGCAAACAAACCATGAGTCTCATACTGTGGTTTTCCTTTTTATGGTAAAAATGATAACATGAGAATGTGCTGAATCAGACCAGTTGTCTACCTAGTCTAGCATATTATTTCACACAGTGGCCAACCAGTTGTCTGGGAAGGCCAAGTAAACATGGAATAGAATCTGAGGCCTTCCCTGATGATGCCTCCTAGGACTGGTATTCAGAAGTTTGCTACTTCTGTATATAGAGGTTCCAATTATTCTCTGTGGCTAGTAACCGTTAATGGACCTCTGCTCCATTAATCTGTGTAACCTCCTTTTAAAATCACTACATCCACTGGCAGCGAGTTCTGCAGTTTAATTGCTTGTTGAGTAAAGAAGTGTTTCCTTCTGTGTGTTCTGAACCTGCTTCTCAACAACTTCATTGGGTGCCCCCAGTTCTAGTATTATGGGAGAGGAAGAAAAAGGATTCTCGATCCGCTTTCTCTGCTCCATGCATAACTTTATAAACCTCTATCATATCCTCTTTTTTCTAGTCTGGGAAGTCCTACATACTCCAGCATTTCCCAACAGTCAAGGTGCTCCATCCTCCTAATTATCTTGGTTGCCCTCTTTTGTGTTTCCAGTTCTGCAATACCTTTTTTGAGATATAGTGAGCAGAACTGAACACAATATTCCAAATGAGGCTGCACCATAATTTTATAAAGGGCATTATAATATTGCCCATTTCATTTTAAGTCCCTTTCCTAATAATTCTGAGCATGGAGTTCAAATTTTCCTCCACTGCCACACACTTGAGTCAACATGTTTATTGACTTTCTAGTACAATGCCAAGATAATGGCGTATATAAATAATGTAATAATGGAAATCAAATAAATATCAGAACTGGTAAAGATATGAAAGGGCACCTGTGCCTTTGTTGTCTTCTCATGAAGTTTCAGGATAATACCACAAGGTATTTATCTTAATATTTTCAAGTATCAAGAGAAAACCCACACCTGTTCATTTGGGATCTACAAAAAAGAAGAAAACAGGGATATCTTCAAAATCAACAGTTTTGATCAGAATTTTCATTTCACAATTAATGGCAAAAGCATCGTCAGTGAAATCTATATGCTGGTCATGTCTATTTTTTAAAACTATGGATATGCCAATTAGTGGGAGCCATGCTGTGGAGTCACACCTGTGCCCCTCTTTCTCTTGCACACTTCAGGCTTTGTGGTGCATATTTTACTAATTAGTTAATGTGATTATAAGTTCTAAAATATTTAACCATTCTATCACAGAGTACATTTACCAAGGAAGGTCAATAAGAATTGCAGCCATGTCAGGGTACAGATATCTGTTCTTGAAAAAATAAGAAATGTTATGCTGTGAGGTACAAATATGTTAATGGAAATGCAGAATATCACTTTTTAAAAAAAAATTGTTGTGCCAGATCCGACTCCTTTGACAATGAAAACACCTAGCAGTCAGGTTTTTGTGTCCAAAGAAGTTTGAAACCTGTCAGTGACAGAGACCTAAATCTGCTTTCAAGTCTTAAAACAGTCTTGAGAGCAGATTTAGATCTCACTTTTTAGCAGCACCCTGTTCCTTCTTTTTGTGAATAGCACCTCATTCAGTTTATCAAACCAGAGAAGCAGTTCTTTGAGTTTACATTAGAGAGTTTTTTCAAAAGTCAAAACTTTATTCCCTTCAAATAGCGTTGAAAATGTGGGCACTGGTGAGTAAGAGATACATACACTCAATAGTCTAAGTGCAATCCTAAACAGAGTTACTCCAGCCTGTGCCCATTAGTTTCAATGGGTTGGGACTAGTCTAACTCTATTTAGGTTTACACCATAAAATAAATTAAAATAGTGTATTAGGTAAAATGGAAATAAAATAATGCAAAAAAGAAAGTGATATGTGATACATAAAACACGTATCTTGGCAGTGGAAGAATGAACCAACCAAATATATTACCGACAGAGCAAGTGAAAAATATTGAAATTACAAAATAAATTCAAATATCTAAATAAATCATAGCATATAAATGGAGACAAATATAATTCTGGGACAGTAAAAAGAAATCATAAAAAGAAATAAATTCTGACAAAGCAGTAACATAACCAATAGCCTATTCTCCTACAACAACAATTGTATAATATATGTTGTTAGCCTCCCTGAGCCCGTTTGTGAGAAGGCGGGATATAAATTTGGCAAAATAAATAAAATAAATAAATAACAATGTTCAGTTTATATACCGCCCTTGAGGACAACTTACACCCACTCAGAGCGAGTTACAAAGTGTTGTTATCCTCACGACAATCACCCTGTGAGGTAGGTGAGGCTGAGAAAGCTCCGAAGAGCTGTGACTGACCCAAGGTCGCCCAGCTGGCTTCAAGTGGAGGAGTGAGGAATCAGACCTGGTTCTCCAGATTAGAGTCCTGCCGCTCTTAACCACTACACCAAACTGGCTCTCCTAATCACCACCAGCCCATCTACATAAAAACTAAGCTAATCTGTCTGTGGAATCCCAAAAACTCTTTGAAATCAATGGTATGTAACTGAAATAACTCCATAGAATTGCACTGTTATCCTATGTCTCCACATCATTCTGTGCTCTAAATTCCAAAAGAGGAACCATCAAAATAACCTGAAAAAGAAAAACAAGGAAAGTACAGCAACAGTTAAAACTCTATTATTGTTTTATTTACTTATTTATTTCATTTATAGCCCACTTTTCTCCTCTGTAGGTACCCAAAGTGGCTTACATTCTCCTCTCCTCCATTTTATCCTCACAACAACCCAGTGAGATAGGTTAGACTGAGAGAGTGTGACTGATCCAAGGTCACTCAGCAAATAATCCATGGTGGAATGGAGGTTCAAACCTGGATCTTGCAGATCCTAGTACAACATTTTAACCACTATGCCACGCTGAATCCTTGACGTTTCATATTTCTGAAATGACAAAGCAGAAGCAAAATAGTAGGGAGGAAAAGAAAGTAAAAATCAAAGAGTAGAACTTGACTGAAAATGGAATAGATCCTGAGTGTGTTCTGGTAAAGCATTGTCCTACTCTTCAAAGTCAACATCACATTCACATCAGCGTAGAAATTTAATTCTGTGAATTTATTGGTGGTGCTTGGATCTTCCACAGTAGATGTATCAGAATCGTCAAAGTCATTGAGAATTCTAGATATTTCTGTCCGAGAAACCAACTAAAATCTCTTCTCAATAGTAAACATACACATCAAAACATAGCAGTCAAAGTATCTTGATATAGTTTTGCCTAGCTGTTCTTAATTTCTATTTATTTTCTGTTCTGTCTCTCCATTTTTTTTTACACATCAGTGAAAGGCGGTAATGGTATCAGCAGCTTCTTCCAGGGCAAGAATAAAGCGATTCTTCTATGGAAAAGGTGGACAATACCTTCTAGCTGCCATTACAGTTTTTAATACCAAAGTAATACCTCAAATACTTTATGGCACAGCAGTGTGGATTCATAAGATAGATGAAACTATAGATCAACCACTAATACAGTTTTTATGTCAGATCTGTGGAATATCAAAGTTTGTGGTGGGTACTGCCCTCAGACTAGAATTGGGCCAGCATTCTATTGAAGCCAGAGCTTGGATTCCAGCTCTGAACATGAAACTTAAATATAATTTTCTCAGAGAACAATAGCTTATTGTTTTACTTAAAGCGTAATAGCTATTCTAGTGCAAGGAGCCAAGCAATTGAAGGAAAACTGAATATTTTATAATGTGCAGAGGATGTAGTTACTGCTCTAGAATGGTCTTCAGCTCGTAAAACCATCAAGGAATTAATTTTGAAGATAGATATGAACAGCTCCATCTGTAGAGCTAGGAGAGTTTGTTCTTCCCTTTATATGGGGATCCCTCCAATGTATTTGTTTGGCTTAACTCCAATGTATTTGTTTGGCTTAACAGTCCCTAAATATAGACGAGCAATTATGCTTGTAAGACTAAATGTGCTACCTTCTGCAGTCTCTGTAGGACGCATTCTGGGTATACCTTTTTCAAACAGATTGTGGTTGTGATCTGGGTGTTATTGAAACTAACCCATGTTTTATTTGAATGTCCATGGTACAACAAGACGAGACAGAAATGGATCAAACCTCTGACATTACACTGGGCAGATTTTACACCAGATACTTTAGTCCCTAAATTACTAACCAACTCAAGAGTGGAAAATTTACTCATTTTAGCTAAATTTTTAGTTCAAGCCATGGGAATTCGGGCAAATCTCCTGTTTTGTAGTTTGTGGACTAACTTTATCTGACCTGAATTCTTTACTTTCTTCCTCATATTCTCAGTTACTACTTCTTATAGGTCAGAACAGTAAAGCAAGCAAGCAAGAAAAACCCTCCAATAAACAAACTTGAGTTTACCCTAGTAGTTGTATTCATCCTTAATGGGAAACTTCTTTTAAACTGGGAGTCCTTTGTACTGTTCTACAAGAGGAGTAGGTGTCGTATGGGGACAAGAAAAAAGTCACATTTATGTCCATTACAACAAATTGCTGCTTAGTATGACATCTGAATTCTGCACAATATTTTATCAGAATGTACAAAGCCGCAGTTGTTGATACATGAGCTTGTCTAACTATGGTTACATGGGAGGCATGGATACCAAGACCTACCACAGAAGCATCAACTGAAACACTTATTCAACAACTTCTCAACAACCAGACATGTGGAACTTGTGAACTGTTGGTATTTTATGAAGGCCATCAAACATAATGTCACCATTTTCTATTATTTGTAGCTGCAATTGTCCACAGAATTAAATTTTTAATGGAAAAGAAAGGCTGGTGATTCTTCATAGTATTAACTGGTATCTGCCAAGGATTCAGGTGTCTTTTGCCAATACTCACTGCTCACAAAAGCATTGAGGCCACATTAACATGTTGTCTGAACTGTGGCAGATTACCATGTTTGGGTAGAGGACAAAAGTAAAACAAGAAAACATTAAATGCTAATCATCTTACTCAGGCTTGTTTTTGAGCAACAGTGTTTTTACATTGTTGAGTCAATCATGTTCCTTTTTAAAATCTCTGAATAGGTCACATGGGAGTGTAATTGAATATTTTTGACATTTATTTATTTTTATTTCAGGGTAATGTTGCCTTATTTGAAATCTATCCATCTAGAGGTTTTTTTGGAAAATTGCCACCACTGCCAAATGAGGACAAATTTGAGTGGGCTGGCTGTATACACTACTTAGATCAACATAACAAAAGCTACATTTGATCTAAATTACATTTTTGTATTTCATAGTGAAAAATTTTCCATTTATAACATCTTAGCTGTGTACTCTTTATTGTCAGAGCAGGCAGAAACTACTAAGGACAGTGGCTGGCATCAGTAACACTAGGAATCATGGCAGAATTGGTGGGTGTGGTAATTTTTGTTATTTGTGCAGTTTTCTATGAGTCTCCCAACCCTGGTAGCCTCTGAGATTCCCATCTTGTCTTAATATTGCATAATTACTAAACAAATCATTCAGAACATCATCTGTTTAAAGGGAATGATAAAATTATCCATTTGTAGAACAGAATTTCTTACAGAGCGATATCTGCTAACTGAAATGGTAGCCCCCCCTCCTATGGCTGCTTGATATTATCAAGGAAATATGTCCATTTATAGTATATGGCACATAATATCTTGAAGCATAACTATAGAGTAACAAAAGCATAATGCTGTTCATTACAGCAACATTTATGCAAGATGATTACTTTTTCAAGTGTAAATCTTTTTGGAAAATGATGTTTACACATACATTTTTAATTTATGCATTGAAATAAAGCATATTTATGAAAGTTTATCAGCTTAAAGAATAATTACGGATTTTCCTTATATTGAATAAATATAGTAATATTTATCTTCTATATTAAGCAGCATTTTGATCTTTGTATCTGTTTCATTTTTCTTTATGCATTTGTCAAACAGAATGCAAGGTAATAGTTACAGACTATATTTCCTTTTTTTGGCAACAATTAAACATAACCTGCATTGAGTAATTTTAATAATTGCTATTCCCACAAATCAAATTAGACAATCTGGTTATGTTGTAAAAAGCTGTGATAATATAACTTGCTTTTATGTATATAAATAAATGACCAATATTACCAAAAGCTTTAAGCTGTGAGGGGGAAAATGAAAGAAGTCTTTTATCCTGGTTTTTAGAGGGCATCAGCAGCTTGCTTTTATGAAAAAGTAACAGCTAAATGCACTGCAAATAATTTGCAGTAATCCAGTTCAGTGATTCATGTGTCTGCTTTAATGGGTCATAATTCAGAGTAAAGTAACTGAGTGCAGTCAGAGTGCAGACACTGCTTATGCCAGGGACAGTATCTCTTCATAAAACACACCTCAGCAGAAGCAGTTTGCCAGCCTCCTAATACCCTCTGATGTTTTGATGTCCTGCATATTTTTCCGATTAAGTTTTGAGTGCCATGTTTTTAGTTGTATTTCCACATTCATTATCCTCACGTAGGCCCTTCAGCGGGTTTGCCATATATGATTATTTTTTTAATGATGCCTTTCTTTCCACTTCAGCAGTTTAATAATCTAGCACATGGCTGCTTCTCAGTACTCAGCATTCACCTCCCCAATACAGAAGAGGACATGTGCTTTGGCTTCAAAATTCCATTTACTGCTTTAGAAATGCATATTCCCTATGGAACAACATTTGTTTGACATAACCATTCGTTTTTATTACCTCTTTAAATATGTTTATCCAGAGTTATCAATAATCATAAATAACTTGTATTTTCTTCTTGTCCTGTTTTTCACAGACAAAATTGCTTACCCAGTACATATTAAATCTCGGCAAGTATGATCAAAGCTACGACATCAGAGACCGCACAAGATTTATTAGGCAGCTCATTGTTCCAAATGAGAAGAGTGGAGCTTTAAGCAAATATGCCAAAAAAATATTTCTGGCACAGAAGCCAGCCCCTCTGCTTGAGTCGCCTTTTAAAGGTATGTCTGTCAATATTTTTAACCAAGTCTTAATTGAAGATACATAGATTTGTGTTCTATACATTTAACTGGCCCAAACTCATGTTGCTAAATGATAGTTAGTTTAAACATTTGTGTACGAGCGAAAAGACCTTAGATTTCCATTCTTTTAAGGAGTGGTCAAAATTTATGTTCTTTGCTTATATGATGCTAAGTTATAAACCTGATAATCCACAGTGACATAAAAAGTTTAGTTTATAGAATTAGGTATCAGTATTAAAACTTACATTCCTGCACTAGTCATTGTTTTGATAGGTCTTTAGCCACTCAAAAGATTTGCAACCTTAAGAATAACTTTTAATTACAGCTTTGATTGAGAAACAATGCCTTTACAAATTCTGTTTGCTTTGGTTGTACCAGTTTCTGTCTTTTTTCTCTTAAACCCATCCTCCCTTCGTTGTTCCCATACCTAGGGTTTTTTTTTAAAGTTATCATCCCAATTACTGCTTTTATTATATTGATTATCCCCTTCTGAATTTTCCCATACTTAGTGTTTTAATTCTGCTTTAAACCCTGAAAGCATCTCTTTTTCTGAAGGAAAAACTATTAAAATTCTGGATGTGTTTGTGCCAAGACATGTATATGGATTATTTAACTGTGCTGTCATTCTTAATATTCACAGTAAAGTAATTTTTAGAGAAGCTACATTTCAGAGCAACACCTCTAAACACACTGACTGATTAGCTTTTTTATTGACCATTATGGGGGAGATTATTGTAATCTATGGACTGGAATCAGTTTTTTGACCTATGAAGAGCTTCCTAGTTTATATTTATTCCATGACATTTGAGATAATGTAACGCCAATTACCTTTTGTCCTGATTAAGATTGCTCTTTGTGATATAGCGCTCATGTCTGTATATTTTTCACCTCTTTCCTTTCCCTACCCTCCTCCCTCATAGATAGAGAGCACTTCCAGCTTGGTACTTTATCTCATACTCTGAACATGAAAGCCAGTGGCTATCTGGAGTTGTCTAATTGGCCAGAGATTGCACCCGACCCTTCTGCAAGAAATGTAGAAGTAATTGAGTCGGTATGTTGACTTTTCAAAATAGTATTTTATTATTTTGGGAGATGGGAATCTATATATCTTTATTTTTAGAAAAAAATTACTTGAGTTTTCTCACACATCAAAAAGCTTGCGGTGGATAATGCGTCCTAATGCAAATATGGCCTTTCTGCTGTCAAATACTTTGAATCTCTTCATATTCTTCTCCTGGTGCTCAAAGAATCTTCCTAATGTGTATCTCCTTTCAGTCAACCTCCCACCAGTTTATTTGCTATTGCCTGAATAACTGTAGATACTAATTCAGGCTTCCTGGTCATAGTAGAGTATCTTGTGATTGATCAGGTTTCACAAACACCAAGAATAAATTAACAGCTGCAGATAACTGTGGCAGTGGATTATTATTACCTCCATCCAAATGCCTGTAGATGGCCCTGCAATGGCTAATCTTTTGCTGTGACTGACCTCACTATTCAAAGGCAAGTGCTTATGGGGTGCTTGAAAGCTAACATGGAGTTCTACTGGTTTATTCAAAAGGTGGTTTATTCAAAAGGTGGTTATTGTGGTTGTTGTGGGTTTTCCAGACTGTATTGCTGTGGTCTTGGCATTGTAGTTCCTGACGTTTCGCCAGCAGCTGTGGCTGGCATCTTCAGAGGTGTAGCACCAAAAGACAGAGATCTCTCAGTGATCTCTGTCTTTTGGTGCTACACCTCTGAAGATGCCAGCCACAGCTGCTGGCGAAACGTCAGGAACTACAATGCCAAGACCACGGCAATACAGCCCGGAAAACCCACAACAACCATCATTCTCCGGCTGTGAAAGCCTTCGACAATACATCGTGGCTGGAATTAATGCAAATGTGGAGTATCTGGTTATGACATGTTGATCTTCCCTATGATACCTGCACAGATAATTTCTACTGGCTGGTTGAGAGAGCCTCGGCAGTGAAGTCAAATGAATTATTTATTCATTTGACTGCTCAAGGCATTTTAGGCTTCAGCCCACTTTGGTGGCAGCAGGATGTATGCAGAGATGCTTTCCTTTCCCCATGTCACACCACCAGGTCAGGTGGGCTCTAGAAACAGTGCCCAAGGAACCACTTGGGTCCCTTGAACAGTGAACTGGCCCTGGTTATAAATATTTGTCCTTTAGAGTTATTCATTTAATTTCAATTAATTTTTTGCAACATGAAGATAGATGTGTTCTAAATAATTTTGGGGCAGAAGTGAGAAAATTGTAACTCTGGATTAGATATTAAGTACGGCTCTCCTTACTTTAACCTTTGGTTTTGAGCATGCTTCTTTTTTTAAAATCTATTTTTTATTTTTATTATGGAAAGTAAAAGATAGAGAAAAAGAAAGAAAGTAAAACATAACAAAAACACAACTACAAAGAGCCAACACAATGTCCTACATAAGTACAGTTCTCCTTACTTTAACTTTGGGTTTTGAGCATGCTTCTGTATTGCTATGCTCTGTTCCTGTTGTGCCTAGTCAAAAAAGAGAGCAGTGTAGTTAGTATTCACAAGAATGAATATCATGTTCCAAATTTCTATAATAATTTTAATAATCTAAATTTTTGCATTTATGGACAGACAAAAGAATGGACTTCCATATTAGGGAAGGCAAAGAAAGAAAAACCCATTGAAAAGTTCTATTCTGAGTCAGAAGAAGAAAGTGATGCCTCTTCAAGCAATAGTGACAGTGGTAAGTGTTCATACAAAATGACTACAATTTGGAGAACTGTTGGTGCAGATTGTGTGTATTTGCATGATGTTCCAGTATCCTCCACTGGAGTCAAACAAATGAGTAACTGCTGCATGCTTGAGATTAAATTGTTTCCAATAAAAATATGGTGAGGCAGGCTATAAATAAAGTACATAAATCTTGGTAAAAGGCACTCTGAATAATTACTTGTTAATGTAGTGAACTTAGGGAGTGAGCCTAAAAAAAAGTCTACTCAGAAGTAAGTTCCATATTAAATGATGAACTTACTTCCAGGATAGTGTCTTTAGAATTAGAGCCTTGATTATATTGTAATTATAGTATTATTTTTATTCAGATTTTTTAACCCCGTTTTTCTCCTCAGTGTGGACCCAAAGCATTATACAACATTGTTATCACCATCTCCATTTTACCATTACAACAAGCATCCTGTGCAATAGGTTAGGCAACAGTGGTGGATTCAAACTTAGGTCTTCCAGATCACAGTCCAGTGCTGTTACTGCTATACTGTGCTCCATAAATTTTGCTTAGTGTGCATTCTTTTGGTCACTTTGTGTGGCTTTGAAACGTATAATTCAGTCCTTAGCACCTCTGTACTTTGGTGTTTGCAATGGTTTGCTTTTATTTTTGTTGGGTTTATTGTTCTATATAAAAGATATGTTGTCATGGTACATGTCAGTGGCCTTGTGAAACATCAATCAGTGTGAACCATCAATCATGGCTGGCCCCACCTATCGTATTTTTCTACTTTTCCCCCCATCCTGGAGAAAGCTGGCCACACTCACATCACAACAAACTGATGGATCTCCCAAATCAAACTGGAAACAGCTAGCAGGGTGTGTGTTGTGCTAGTATTTCTATCTCTTGCTTTCCCCCATTGATTGATTTGTATCCACATCCCTTCCTGAACCTCAAATCCATCTCTCCTTGATGTCAGCTAAGAAACGTAGGTGTGTACACTGGCCTTTTATTCTGTGGAACTACTTGTCTCTCTTTTGTTTGGTTTTTTTAAGACAGAGTGCAGCAGGAAGTTTTCTCTTATGCTGTCATTGTAAGCCCATGTTCTTCATAATATTCATTTTAGGCTTTTATTCTAAACTGCCTTATGCCCCATTTGGTTGAGAAAATGGCTGAACTCTGCATGTGGCTTCTTGGATCATATCCAGAATAAAAGGAATACATTATTCCTCGATACTGTCAGATTTCAATAATCAATCAATCAATCAATCAATCAATCAATCAATCAATCAAAATATTTAGGATCTGCTGTTCCTCTTGTTCTTATATTTTATACATTACTTAAGTAGCGTCTTTGTTGTTAGCACCATTTCCACATAGCAGGGGCTTCATGCAGCTGTAACTTTTTTGAGACCTCACCATCTTAGCTTGGAATGTTCTCCATGCCAGTGATCTGTTGGAGGGTCATCCAGGAAGGAGCATACCAGTAATATGCTGTGCAATTTTGTTTTGTTTTTATTGCAGTAACTCCTTTGGTAATGTAGAAAGCAGTCTTGATCAAAATGGCAGAGTCCAGTAGCACCTTTAAGACTAACCAACTTTATTGTAGCATAAGCTGTGGCTCTCGAAAGCTTATGCTACAATAAAGTTGGTTGGTCTTAAAGGTGCTACTGGACTCTTTGCTATTTTGCTGCTGCAGACTAGCACGGCTAACTCCTCTGGATCTTTGATCAAAATGCAAAGTAAATATTTATTCAAAATTAAACAGGAATATTATGCTCTTAGGATTGCAGGTCTTGTTTAAAATATTCTTAATGCTTTGTATGTTTCTGTGTGAATGTACATGAATGACTGTATATGTTTGAGAGTTTATCATTTATCTGGCATCAGATTACTATTCTTACTGATACCTTTATTTTAGTTATATGTATTAGACTAACAAGAAGGCATGTTTCTTGTGGAATAAGTCATTTGTAGAATACATTACTTTAGTGTATTTTACCAAATATTTTTTCTGTCACAGAGCTAAAATTTAATCTTCCTATTTAAAATATGTAGCTTCTAAAACCTTAACAATTAAGTCTTTCCTTGACTGTTTATTTTGCTAGTGTTGTCAGTCTGGGCTTTTAAATCCAGCATTGGAATGTAGTGAATCATCTTTGTATGTACACAATGAACAACCAAGTAAATGTAGACATACATGCGTGTAAATACATTAAAGATATATTTTGAAATCCCACAGGGTTACTTCTCTGAAAATTGACAATGTAAGAAGAGAAGAATTGCTAAAGATTAAGGGTTATAATTCAAAGCAATGGACTGAAACTGGGAAAGTGTAACTTCAAGTTAGATATTAGAAACACTTTCCAGCTGATTAGAAAATGAATAACTTGTTTAAATTCCAGATTAAATTGTCATCTCTAGATGTGTGTTCAAGAATAGATTAAATAGTTAAATATTGAAGATGATACTGTGGTAGAGCAGAACAGAAGAGCTAGAGGACATAGGAGGTCAGGTCTAATTTGCTTTTTTTCTTTGTATGAAACTAGCTAAATAAGTACTCAAGATATTAACAAATGCATTGTTGTACAGTATGGAAAAAGCATTACAATGTCCAGTTTCAGTTCATAGAAGGTGTTGGAATATCAAGTTACTTAAGTAGTATTATGATAAAGTTACTAAGTGTTAGTTAGACTCATTTAATATAAGGTACAGTTGTGTCAGTCACAAATATTTGTTCTGTTTTTTGCATTCTAGCGAGTGACTCTGATAGCGTACCAGAAAAAAAGGAAGTAGGAGAAAGCAGCGATGTGGAAAGCAGTGGGACGACTTCTAGTGAAGATGAGAGAGATAGACAATCCAAGCCCAAAAAACAGGCTGCTAGACAAGGGGCTACGGTTACAAAGAGGTATCTATGTAGCTTCATTATAACAGATAGCAGATCTGAATGCTGAAAATATAAACCTGCTATTTCTTTATGATGACAGACATATAGAATAATATTTGTATTCCTCATTTATGTGAAATGCTACCCTTTCCCAGATTATATACAGTATGAGGATGTTGAGCAAGTCTATTTGATTTAACGTTTGTTGAGTAAATTTTAGGTGGCCAGCAGTGTATATCAGCATAACCTTGAGAGGCTGAACAGTTATCATGCCGCTTACATTTAATTACCTTATACAGCAATTTTGCTGAGGGTTAAAATGAAATCTGTCTATATTCTGCCATTATGAAACAAAGGCAATTGATTTTCCCCTAATAATGTTACATTAAAAGGATTATGATCCAGTTATTGGAGGCAAGGGCTGTGAAGGAAGATGGTCAGAAGCTGCTTTAAGCATTAGGACTTCTTAAGATTGCCTATTAGCAACAGAGTTAGCATGTATTAAAATATCATTAAAATTTTAAGTAATTGGGGCTAATACCCTGGATTGTCTGAATCTGTTTCTTCCACTTCTCTCAGCAAGTGGCCTCTGCAGACACGATCGCCCTTTTACTCTACAGCCTGCTGCCAGCTGACTTGATGAGTTTGCAGCTCAGCTCAGTCGTGGCTGACAGCGCTGATTGGGGCTCAGTACGCACTCTGCTCCTTTTATTACAGACAGTAATTAAAGCAGCTCGCCCTGCCACTTCCATAACAAACACAGCATAATGCCCTAATTATGACTTTATTAATTTAAGTCAGGATTTAATGATTTTAAAAGTGATTTATATTGTTTTTCCTGTTCAGAACAAATGAAATCTGTAGGTTAAATTAATACAGGCTTTTCATCATTGCAAAGTTAAAAAGCTAGTTACCAGTAAATTTTTTCATTAGATTAACATCTGAAACTTTAAGCAGTAAGGTAAACAATGATTACATATCTCAACTCAATAATGAAATAAGTTTACCCTACAAAAGCGTATCTTTAAATTGTGAAATTTTGTTTATTGAAAGCAGTTTTCTTTCACTGAAGGAATTCTGAATTTTCAGTACATATTTTCTGGAATTGATACTGCTGTTTGGCACTCATTCCTGAGGAGAAATTAGAGATAAATTTGGGGGGGGGGGTGCAAAGAGGCATTTCTAATAATGTATATGGAAATGTGTTTGGCTATAAATAGATTATCATTTTTTTCTAATTGTTAATTGTTTATTAGCATTCTCATATGAAGTTGTTCCTTGCCTAATAATAATATTAACAGTATAATAGTATTCTTGGAAATACTAATATCATTAGAGTACTCAGTTTCTTGAGAAACTTAGCAAAAGTATCTAGACTCATGACTAAAGATCTTTTTTGCCTGATAATTTACTTTTTAGTATTATTGTGGACATGCTTTTGTCCAGTCACTGTACTGAATGTTACAGTTGTATTTTAGCAATGGAAAAATTCAATGCAATTAAGATGTAACAGACCTTATCAATGGTTTTCAAACTTTAGCAACCAGAAACCCAAGTTTATCATTAACCTCCAGACCTTTGCCTTCTCTTTCATAAGCATCTGTAAGATATACAGTCTGTGACTGAGTTCTCAAGCTCTAGCAATTGGGAATGATCGCTTTTAACATTGCATATATCCAAGACCTTGCCTCCTCCCTCATGCTCACTACTCACTGGCCACTCCCTTTAAAATGGGTGGCAAGTCATACATTTCTCATAAAAAATCACTGTCCTCTAGTATCCTCAAAGCAATAAATTGAGAATCTGATCAGCTACACTTTAAAAGGAAGCTTAAGTAAAATGTTTTTATTTGTACATGGCCTGCAAGGTAAGCTCTCAGAGGGTAACTGATTCTGTAAGGCCACAACTCAAAAAGTCCCGACCCAAGGTCTAATCAGTCTCACCCCTTGATTGGAAAGGTTATTGCCCCAGAAGCAGCAAAGACAGGAGCCAACTAAACAGGAGGTGGGAAGGGACCTGGAAAAACATATCACAGGAGTTGTGTGGTTGTGCTCTTTCATTTGGGCTATGAGAAATGCTTCAAATTGTAAGGCAAAGAGTACAATCCACTATCTGGTAAATTTCAGATAGGGTATAACACATGGTTATGTTTCAGATATTCTAAACAAATCATCCAATGTATTATGGGCTTGTGTGCTGTGCTACTTCACGCACACATCCATTGCCCTTGATTTGGACCTCACAGCAAACTATCATTACAGTAAGTCATGATGTGCAAGAGAGAGATGGTGCATAAAGAGGGAAGGGGAGAGAGTGTTTCATCGACTTTCATGGACCATGGACCACAAACTTTTCATGGACCAGCCCAGTTCGCGGACAGGATTGTCGGTTCATAGTCTGTCAATTCCGGCAGCCCTGGCTCCACCTCTTCACACCCAGAGAGCCCAAACTCACAGAGAATCTTCAGCAGCCTCTCCTCCAGCCACCCTCCAAGTTTGGTCAAGATTGCATTTCGGATGTCCGAGTTACAGACCCCCAAAGTGGCCACCCCCAAGAAACTTCCAGTAAATACTAGGAATCACAAATGCCAATTAACTTGCATTGCCTAGCAGCACCAAAAAGTGGCAATGAGGCAAAATCAATGAGAAAAGGGTGGGGGAAGAACCCCCTCACTCACCACATAGACACCTTCCCAGCTGTTGCCCATGGAGAGGAATGGGAGCTCTCTGCTTGGCAGGCAGAGCTGCCTATTAAGGTTTTGAGGGCTAAGATTGGCTGCAGAATGTACACCCCTCCGTTGTAGAATGGGAGCTCTCTGCTTGGCAGGCAGAGCTCCCTATCAAGGTTTTGAGGGCTAAGATTGGCTGCAGAAAGTACACCCCTCCATTGTAGAGTGGAAGCTCTCTGCTTGGCTGGCAGAACTGCCTATCAAGGTTTTAGGTCTGCAAAAGGTCTGCAGACATCCCCTCCATTGCCTAGGGAATTAATAGATCGGAGACAGGATGTCTGGACTCACAGACCAATGGACCAGCCCAAACAGACCAAAATTCGTGAAAATGTGAGTCCCATGAACCACGTGTTTGCGAACCACGAACCAGGCTGGAACATGTCCAAATTAGGTCCATTTTCTGGATCGTGCCCACCTCTACTGGCTACACTATTTACTGTCTTGTGAGTTGTAAACAAATCCTCAAAGATACCAGTTTTTGAAAATAATTACTGTGCTATATAGCACTCTTCTAGACAGATTAGTGTCCCACTCGGTGTTATTATTATCCCCACAATACAGTTGGAAAGTTGGGTCTGAGAGGAGTGGCTTACCTAAGACCACCGGCTGAGTTCATAGATTCAAACCAGCAGAGTGCTGATTTGCAACCCAGCTACTTAACCACTTTGCCACAGAAAATGCCAAGGGGATTTGCTGCCTATCATTCAGTTTCTTTTATAGATCAAACACTTTCCGATGAAACCTAATAGTGGACTTTTTATGTTTAGTGACTCTGAAGACACAGAAGAAAGCAAACAAAAGGCTAAAAAAGTACTCATTTCTTCAGACTCAGAATCTAGCTCAACTGAGGAAAGTTCTTCGGATTCCAGCTCACAAACGGACTCTGAAAGCGATTCTGAATTAAGAAAATCAGCAAATGCTGCTCTTCCTTCCAAGGTATGTCCTCTTGTATTACATATGTATGCTTCTTCATTATGCTTTTAAATTGCCTTTATGATGTGTGGAAGAATGACTTCTCAGATAATGTATCCTGGTGATCTAAATCCTTTATTTTTTATTGGAAATCCTTTGTAAAACATTTATTGGAGTTAATGAGAATTAATATGCTGTTACTTTGTAATTCTGGAAAAAGATTATTTATAGACAACAATCAACCACTCTGAAATACATTAATGGAATGGGTCCCAATTTCAGTTATGTAAAATGTGTGTTGTAAATAGCAAGAAATTATAGAAACTTCTTTCACTGGGTATGAATTAAAAAATGTGAGGCATTAAGGTGTTCTAATTCTGATTAATGCTCATTTGGTGGTGTCCTGTTGAACTGTGTGTCCATACAACTATTGACATGTATGGTTGTGGTTTTAGATTGCTATCATTCTTGAATTTATATTTGGTTAGACCTGTTGGGAGTCATAGTTCCCAATGCAACTTGATAACACATAGGTCCGTGATAGTTAAACTGTAATATTCCTGCAAATTCACTCTTAAGTTTTTGGTTTACTTTCACTTGTACTAACATGATTTGCAAATTGTTGTGATCTCTGCAAATGTATTTAAATATAAACAGCATATTAAGCTTTCTGTCATCAGTGGTGAAGCAGGGCTTTGAAGACGGAAATAACACTTGCTGTTGGGCAAATGAAGAGACAACGGGGCATAAATCTAGAACTGTTTGGAAGGGAGGGAACTGTGAAAGGTTATTAATGCCTACTGTAATAAATAAAATAAATAGAAGTACTCATGTGACATGTACTGCTGCCCATTCTCATCTGTTTTAAATATCATTCATATTCATATAGTCATTTTTGACAGAAAAATAAAAGCTGGAAGAGTCAGGACTCCAGTGTTTATGGTTCCTGTGCTGTTGCACATGGGAACTGTAGTTGTGCAAGCCAGCTATGGAAAAAATCTAGAGCTCATTGGAGTGCAAGGTGCTCTCAACCTCCCCTCTAAAGTTTTTTTCTGCCTTTGTGTTACATGAAGACGAGAGAAGTGCACCTCATCTCTCAAGTTTTCTCTCTATTGCCATGAAGAGAAGATGCACCAGAATTCAGCTCACAGGAACAGTGTATGACTGCTTATGAGATTTCTGAATTCATCCTTATAGGAAAGGTGTGAGGCTTTGAATTTCTTTCCCTTCACCATTATGGCTCAAAAACCTTTATTGGATCTGCCCTGAGCCTCCTGGTGCGGGGAGGACAGAATATAAATCGAACAAAATAAAATAAAAATAAATAAATTAAGAATAGTCATGGTATAGGCAAAAACGGGAGTCTAGATATCACAAACAGTGCATACTTTTCTTGGGCAGCTACCAGATTTCTGCCCATTAAACTGTTTATACCCAAGGATAGAAATGAAGCTTCTCTTTGAGACATAGATCTAACACTTTTGGGCACTCCCAGCCTCCAAATCCAGAATTTTCTTCCGTCAAACCAACCGTCTTGATCAGCATCAGTTCTACTGGGTTCGAGATCTGAACCCAAATGTGCAACTTTGGATCCAATGAATAAGAACTGTTTCATTAACTTAGGAAAGGGGGCTGCTCCCATTTCATAAGGACATAAGGATCCTGCTGGATTTGACCAGTGGTCAACCAGTTTCCTTGGAGGGTCAACTAACAGGGCAAAGAGGCCAGATCTCTCCCTGATGTTGCCTCCTAGCGCTGGGTTTCAGAGGTTTACTTCTGATTCTGAATGTTGAAGTTCCTTTATCTCACCATGGCTAGCAGACATTGATGGACCTGTTCTCCTTGGATCTATCTAACCCCCTTTCAAACTCACCTATTCTCATGGCCATCACTATATCCACTAGCAGCAAATTCCATGATTTAATTACTTGTTAAATAAAGAATTATTTCATTTTGTCTGTCATGTACCAATTGCCCATCAACTTCACTGGGCATCCTGGAGTTCTCGTATTATAGGAGAGGGAAAACAACTCCCTGTATCCACTTCCTACATCCCGTGCATAATTTTTACAAGCCTCTATTGTGCCTCCCCATAGCCATCTTTTTTTTTCTAAACTAAAAAGTTCTTTTGACATTCCCTTGTCCTTAAACAGCAGAAATGGCACCAAATGCATTTTTAAAGATCAGATGAAATCAGGGTTTGAAAATTTCTGAGGCAATCTCTGAGTTAAAATCAGTACATGCACAGACTTTAGTTCTTATGTTCTTCACAGATACTTAAATGCTTATGTTTGAGGCTTTTGTTCTCTTGGTTTTACCAAACACTCTATTATTGAGTTACCTTCAATTTCTGTTCCGCCCTCCCCAAACTGGCAGGCTCAGGGCGGATTACATTCTATACTTTCTTTTAGTATTCTGTTTTAGATTTAGGAATGCTGGTACCTACTTTCTAGTACCCCCTTCTCTCCAAACACCAGTACTTTCCTTCAGTTGTTAACTGAATGAAGGTCTCCGCTGAATCTGAAAGTCTCCACAGGCAGTTTCCAACCACATCTGACCAGGGATCTCTTTACTCTTCAGAGCTGCCTCCCTGTTTGACTGGGTAGAGAAAATCTTCTCTCCTTAGAAGATCTATCCCCTTTTCTTTGGCCTTTTTGAGCGTCTGCACCTACTTCCCAAATTTCCTTGCCAACTTTTCCCCAGTTCTCCTGTCTGTGTTAAAACTGTTCTCCCTTAGGACTCCATCTCCCAACTCTTCACAATTAAATTCCTCAGCTAGGACTGAAGACAGACCCTCCTCTTTCCAGCTCAGGCTAACCAATCAGATCCTTTGAAGTAGCCTATCACTTAAAGCTCCTTGATTCTGTGAGGGATTAACCCTTAACAGTCCTGCAGCTGTGTGTATACAGCTCTCCTGATTATTGACACACACAGACACACAGCAGGCAAACAGAGGTAGTTTCAAGACATCCAAGTTCTTTCACATACAGTTCCAGGGTTCAGGCACAAGTTAGGCAATACTTACAGCGTCAAGCCAAAGGGATGTTCCAGAATAAGGTTTCCCAGGTACAGGCCAAGCTCGGAGATGAGGAAATCCGTTCCAAATGCAAGCAGCAAGGTCAGTAGTTAGCAGATGCATTGCTTCCACTCATCCACTCCCTTCTCTGCTGTTTTTAAGCCTCACGCTGCTCAGCCACCTGTGCTGCATCATGCACCTGCCAGCTGCCTCAGTCCTGTTCCTGAAAGAACTTATCATCACTGTTGATGCTAGGCTGGTGTTGTGCTGCTAGCCGGGCACTGCACCTTCTGACTTGAAGGTCTCTCCTTGCCTTTCTTCAGTGGTGTTTCTGAGTCTCTGGCGATAAGAGGGGAGAGCTGGCCAGTGTCTGGTTTTCTGTTGCTGGCCCAGGGCTGGGAAGCTGAGGAGCTGATGTGCTGAGACCTGGCTGTGGATTTATGTCTGACCCCTCAGAGACTGCCTCCTCCAGCAGTGCCTCTGCCAATGGTCATGGGTCTTGGTCAGGTTCACTGGCTGCCTCTTCCTCAGAGGAGTCCTCTACATCTCTTTCCTCTGCTGGGCTTGGCTGGTCCACTTGGCTGGTGCCATGGCTCAGTGATACAACATCTGCTTTATATGCAGAAGATCCAGGTTCACTCCCTGGGATCTCTGTCTAAAATAATCATGTAGATGTGAAAAAACATGTTCCTGAGATCTGGAGATACACTGCCATGGTTCAAGGCGTGAATAGGATCCAAGGACTATAGTCCTCTCCTGGACCTGGCCTTGTAGTTTTCACAGGTGTCAGATTCCACTTCTCCCAGGGAGGAGGGGGAACTGTTAGAGGAACCTTTGATATCATGCATTCTCCATTTTCCATGGGAGGTTCTTCCTAAGATCTTCCACCAAGCACTCCAGATCCTTGAGATTACCAAGAACAAAAGAGAAGCAGGCTCAAATAGAGCATTGCAGGACAACAGTCCAAATGCATTCCAGGGATAGAGGGTGGTTCTCCATACCTATCTGTGTTTGGCAAGGTAGTCAAGACCGAATGAGAGGTGCTGGCTATCTCACTTGTATTCTTTAATACCAGAAGTGATGGAGCTTCTAGATCTCAGGGCAATCCACCTAGGTTTGCTACCCTCCCAGGATCCTTTGGAGTGGTAAGACATCCCAATTTACACAGACAACTAAAGGTCAACAGGCAGCTGTTGGACAAGACAGAACAGATGCTGAATCCCGAAGTCTTCCAGTTCAGTCTACAGGCAGTTCAGAACTGCAAGAATGTATCTGTTTGCATAAGTGATGATCCACCAAGTACCATACCATTTCTTCTTTTTTAAAAAGTATTTTATTAAAACAGAAAATAGTATTGGACTGTTGAGAAAATATCAGAAGCAGAATATATAACAGAAACATTAGAAAGTAAACATAATATCGAAAACAATATATAACAAAGAATCTCTGTTTGCAATGTACAGTGCTCCTATTCAGATTATTAACAGCTCCGAGAGTATTAGTACAAGTTATGGTGGTCCTTGTAACTCATTGGTTATACCATCTTTCCATACCTAGCCAATCGGGTCTTAACAGCAAGTTCCAGAGAACTGCTTTTATGGCATCTACAAATGGTTGTAAGCATGACCCCATATAAACTGGAGAAAATCGAAACTTGTACACACACAACAAATCTTTTTAATAGGAGTGATTTTTGGACTCTTTATCCCACAAAGGAAAGAAAAGTTTTCAGTTAGTGGAAAATTTCAAAGTTTCTTATTTTCAAACATCCCAAAACTATTGGGAGTCCGACTCATGGCCTCTACTATTGCAGTGGTTCATTTTGCATGACTCAGAATATGGCCTCTATACAATTGGTTTGCAAGGTGCTTCCAACCGATAACAGACAAAATCTAATTTTAGAAGGCTATATAATTTACTGTCAAATGATAAACATTGGATGCATGCTGTTGGAAGCTAAGTGTGGCCAAGCCAAATACTGAAGGTTGTATTTTATGGCCAGTTAAAAGCATAATACTTGCTGCTGTGATTGGCAAGAACTGCATAAAATCAATCTGACTTGAAATTTTTTGCTTTACTTCAAATTCCACAGGAGGCAAATTCTAGTGGAGTGCCCATGTTAGTCTGTTACAGGGAAAATAAAAGCAGAATCCTGTGGCAAATTAAAGAGCAACCACATTTATTGTAGCATAAGCTTTTTTAGGCTTGAGTCTGCTTTGTCAGATACAGAATTTGCTGCAGTGGGCACAAGCTGCATACTACAATAATTTAGTAAATCTTTTATATGCCATGGGACTCTTCTTCTGAAATTACTGTGGGAAATGTAATAGCTCAAGTGGTAAGAACAGTAGAAAGAACTTAGCATTCTGTGGGCAATTCCACAGCTGTTTTAAGCTGTAAAACCATTGGTTGGTTTAGCCAAGTATTGTCTAGTCTGACAGGTGCCTCTCCAAATTTGAGATCCAAGGTTGGAATCTAGGATCTGGTAAATATGGAGCATTTTAACTTTATTCTCTTAGCAAAAGGGCAAACCTCTGTTATAAACTCACAGGTTTAATAGAATACTTGGAGATATGAGGGAAGGTTACCATGTAGAATGTTTTTTTAAAAGCCTTCCATTTCTTTTGTGGTTTATTCAAATAAGAAATGTTGCTTTAGAGCAACAATTGCAAACTGTGTCACAGGTTCTCTCATGAATACCATTTTGGAGTTCTTGTTAGATGCACTCAATAGATTGCTAAAAAGAAATATGTAACTATGATGCAGTGTCCATGACATAATATTCTATAACTATCTTGAGGCATTATTCATTTTATAAAACGTCATAATCTTTCAGTTTAAAATTGATCACCAGGATCCAAAGTCATTAGTATTCCAAAACCCACCTTGAAATTTGGCATTTGGCCTCATTCAGAAACTTCTAGAGCAGAGTCACAACCATTCCCTTGATGACGTTTCTTTAAAATATATGGTTCAAGACTATTCAGTATAGCTCCTTTGGATCAGCAGAAATATGAAAGTTGAGGGAGGGGGGGGGATTTTTTCCAGAAAATTCCTTTAAGTTTCTCCTTACCTCCATTAGATATACACTTTATGAAATAATCTTTCTTAGGTTTATGAATGAAATGCTTTTCCATCCAAGCTTTTAAAATACTGTTGTTAGCCCACAAAAGAGTTTCAAATAATTTTGTAATAACTATGTAAGGGAATATTGTATAGCAAAAATGGGGACAAACAAATGTGCATCCTCTTACATGAATATGGTTGCTTTACATTTATTGAGTAAATTTATTTCCTGCCTCTTTAGAGACCTGCTTGAGATGGTTCACAAGATAAAAGTGGTAAACAACAAAATCATAAAAATAACAAAAGCATAACATTTATCAGAATTAAATCAGCAATACAACAAGCGAAGAGCCCAGTGTGAACATAAAAACACAATTTAAAATTAGCATAAAAAGACAGTTTTAGAAGGCAACATAAAATAGTGTCTATAAAACAGTCCCCAGACTAGAGGCAGGGCATAAAAACAAAAGCTAAATAGATGAATAAACTTTCAGTTAGAAGTACTGTCTCTGGTTGCCATTCACTTGACCTTTGTAGACTTAGGAGGAAGAAGATCTTAGATAGTGGGCTGGACTGTTTGGGAGTTAGGCATGCATAGGTTTCATTCCATAACAGTTTTACAAAACAGGTAAACTTAACAGTTTACTTGCGGTGGAGTAGTATTTTAGGAGAGCCAATGAATCAGTATGCAATACTGATTATGCAATCAGAATGTTGAAAAGTATCTTCTGAAATGTTTCAATGAATCTGACCTTGGTTGTTGTGTGGCTTGAGGGGACTGAACATGTCAAATCAGTATTTTCCAAGCAAAAAAACCTTTTGAGAGAAAGTGTTCTGTAGTGGTTAAAGTGTCAGACTAGAATCTGAAACACCCAGGTTTGAATCTCTACTCCACCATGGAAGCTCGCTAGGTGACCTTGGGCCAGTCACACAGCCTGATATACCTTGCAGGATTCTTGTGAGGATAAAATGGAGAAGAGAACAAGCTGCTTTGGCTTCCTGTGGGAGAGAAAGACAAGGTGTAAATTAAAAATAAATGTGTCTTTAATGTTTGTATGTCGTGTTATCCCATAAAGAGATAACAACTGTTACAATTTTCAGTCCTTGGTGTACCAGAAATGACAATGTATGCCTATACACTGAATATTAGTGTGGTATTCAGTGTAAATGATAAAATCCCTTTTTAAAAGACTAGAATGGTAGTTCAGTAATGTAATTTAAAAGATCCTCAATTTTTGAAAGAAAATCAGAGTTAACCATATTCTAGCGATTTGAAAGGCAAGTTGCTGCTTTTTCTCTGTAACTTAGTGTTCTGTCAAAAATATATTTTCTCATTTGTGCAGGTATCCTTTCAAGAGAGGTGTCCATATGGAAAATTTTCTGGTTTACAAAAACTAATATTGATTTAAACTTATAAAATTAAAAAGATAGTGTACATCAGAAAAATTTGTGAAATATCCCTTGATCATTATCATAGTTGTGGTGCCTCAAACATATTAGAAATAAGACTTTTAAATGGTTATTGTGTGTAACTAAAACACAGCAAGTAATCCCTTGCAGAAATAGCAGGGCAGTTTGAAATAACAAAATACTTTGAGATTTTGTGATACATAATCACATACTGTTAAAAATGAAATGCAAATTTGAGTACAATGCATATGTAAGTAAGAGCCTCTACAGTGGGATTTTAAAATCAGTTACAATTGGCCGCCTATACAAGCATAATATAGTCACTCAGCTGTTAAAAACCTGATCCACTATTTAAAAAAAATATAAAAACAAATTGTCTGTCTTTCTGCCTGATCTCTTTTCAAGTGCTAACACAATGGAAACAGTAGGTGATCAGTCAGTGCATTTGGTTTGTCAATGATGGTTTTGTATAAATATGGGAAGGGTAAGAAACGGAATTCACACAGTAAAATATGATTTCATCTGCCTCTTCTCTGCAGTTCCATGGCTCATGCTGCGGTGTGAAATTCTCATTTTACACACTTTGCAGGCGGAGCACATGAATTATGCATTGAGCAAGAGAAATCTCCTGCTTCAAGTCCTATATGCATTTACCCAGGTTCTGTCTCTATTATCAAGATGAATTGCAAATGGAGAAATGTTTGATGGGATATGGCTTAACTTCTTTGTTTAGCATTCAGCTTTGGAGCAGGATTATAATTTTAAGAAAACAGACAAAATATTCAGTTCTTGAGATCTGTTTCATTAAACCATCTGTAAATTTACAGCATCAATATCTGTAGGTTTGTATTTTTTCTTAATCTTAGATTCACTAGGTGACCTTGGGCAAATCTGTAATGTTGCAACTTGCAACTATAGTTCATGTTTGTAGAATAGAAAATAGTGTCTTATTGTACAGAGCAGTATTGAATAAAAATGTAAAGCATTTTGTGTACAGAAAACAGAGAAATAATAACAGTAATGTCTGTCACTCAGGAAATGGATTTTAGTATAATGTATCTATGCTGTTAAATTAACATTATTGATACAGTTTCCTCTAAGAAGGTATGCTATTTCTGCTGCTGTTCTTGCCTTCCTTTCCTTTTGCTGCTCCCACTTCCTCTTTGGTAGCTTCTGCCACTGATTCTTTTCTTGTCCTCTGTCATCTTTTCATTTTAGGCATACTAATGTTCATTCCACTCCCAACATTTGATCAGTTTCCTATTACCCTTTAAGGTCCAAGAGCCTACATGAGGAATTCCAGGTCATCGCTGTGGTCACAGTGCAGTCCCACATGGAAACTGTGCCTGTGCAGGCCTGCTATGGAAGAAAGTTCTAGAGCTCTGAAGAGCACTTTAGGTGCTCCCACCACCACCACCACCTTCCATGCACCAGTTTTCTTGCCTTTTTCAGCATGCCAAGGGGAGCAGGGAGCGCTTTCCCTCAGTTCTCTCTCTGCCACCCAGAGAATAGAAGTCTCTTAGGAGCTCTCCTCCATTACTTACCTCAGAACTTTTTGGAGTCCTCTTCATATTCTGGAGGGACTCTTCTTCTTGGTATTCTTCCTGAAAAAAAGGGGGGAAGGACAAGATTACTGAAGAGGAAGGAGATTCAGAGAAAGATGAAGCAACTGTTTCTTTCTCTTCATGGCATTTTCAATTGCGTTATCTTCTGCCTTTTGGTTCCTTTCCATCAGGTGTGTTGAGATCTTTTCTTTGTTTGAAATAATATGGCTACTAAGGCACTTTTTAAATAGTGCTGTGAATGTGTGGTGGGAATGGCAGAAACCGATGGTCATGCCCTCTGCCTCATGTGTCGCAGGGAAGAACATGGCATAGCTAGATGTTCCATTTGCTGCCCATTTACCCATAAGGCTAGACACGATAGAGCCTCTAGGCTTAAGGCTACCTTCTGGGAAAAGGCCTTAGAGGCTCCTTCAAAGGAACAGATTGGACCCTCTACCCCAGCATGTTTAGATTCTGACCAAGCATGTGCAGTGTTGGTTCTACCAGAAACTTCTTCAGATCTGACAGCTCTGTCAGTTCCAAAGGCTCTCTCAGCTCTGAATTGGTTGCGAAAAAGGCTAACTGAAAGTAGAAGCATTTAGAACTGAGGGCTATGCTACAGTGTCAAATTGAAGCATTCCTCTTAAGTCCCCACACAAGAGAAGGCCTCAGCTACCTCTCCAGTTCCACAAATACCATCTCTCCATTGATGTCCTGAAACAGCTTAGCATTCCTCTGCATCCATTTTGGAGGGGAATATTATGCAGAGTGCTAGCCCACAACAGGGATCTGACTGAGCTGGTTCTTTGCCTCTATGTTTTCCAAGATAGCATTGTGGTCTGCTATCTGCTGTTAGAGGGGTTCCAAGGTCCTCCAGTTCCATAGGTCCATACTCACTATATATCCATGAATGCAGAGGGGCTTTATCCCTTCCTATGACTACAGAGATCACCATACAGTGTTATAAGGGCATTTATGGAGGAATGAGCCAGCCTAGAGACTTACTAGGTCCTACTCTGCATTTCAAGGGCAGTAGAAATGCTTATTCAACTCCAGGCCACCCAGTTCCATCTGAGGTTGAGCTATTGGTTCCATCTGACCATTCCAATTCTAAGGTGGATTGCCTGCAGACCCATTCAGTTGTTCAATCTGGTTAAAGGTTAGATTTCTTTTCCTGTCTTCACTAGAACTCCCTATTAGATCACCTACCAGTTCCTTCTGCAATGCTGCAGAAAGAGGTTGAGAGTTTGATTTTAAAAGGTGCTGTTAAAGAGGTAGCTTAGAATTTTTATTATTCTTATTTTTTAGTGAATAAAAAGAGCAGGGGGGAAAGACCTATTTTGGCTCTCAGAGAGTTAAATACTTATATGTTAAAAGGTTTCACATGGTTTCTATTACAGGTGTTGCACTCCTTCTAAGAAGAGATACAAGATTTGCCACCATAGACTTACTGGATGCATATTTCTGTGTTTCCATACATGCTGTCCATAGACTATACCTTAGCTGCCAGTGTGGAGAACTATTATTTCAATACACATCCCTCCCTTTTGGGTTGGCTACAACCGCTAACATGTTCACAAAGGTTTGCAGTAGTTGTGGCCTACTTCAGATGGTGAGGATGTGAGATTTATTCATATCTAGTAGTAGCATGTACAAGAGATGAGTTACTTTTGCATCTCCAAACCTGTTTGACCTATGTCCAAACATCAATTGGGGAAAAGTCCAACTTACAGCTGGTCCAGAGAACACTCTTTTATAGGGACTATATTCAGGTCAGAATTTTTCTACCCAAAGGCACAGTCTTGTGCATTCAGGATTTAGTATGTTCTTTTCTCCATCAATATTTTCAGAGGGCCATACATGTTTAGAGATTACTGAGCCTTATGGCTTTAACCAAACTGTGAATCCTGTTAGCAAAACTACACATGAGAACCTTGCAGAACTAATTCATCCAAATGTTTTACCCTCTCAGATACAGCCAGTTAAAAAAATTATCCATTCCACAAGCTGTCTTAGACTACCTCGGGTGGTGTTTATACAGACATCTTATGGCAGGGATGAGTTTTGGGGTTCAGGTTCCTGACATAACAGTGACCATGGATGCCTCTCTTTACAGCAAAAGTGTACACTACAGGCCTCAGGTGGTGAGAAGTATATGGTCTCCCAAGGAGAAACAATTGCACATCAGTCTACTAGAACTAAGGGCTGTCTACCTGACTGGGTGTTTCAACCTGGCTTAACAGGGAAATCAGTTCAGATAGAAATAGACAACAAAACCCATTATGTTCTATGTGAAGAAACGGTGGCATGGGCTCTCGGGCACAGTGCAGGATGGCCATGGAAGTAAAGAACATTGTAATCATCAAGGCTATGCACTTTCCAGTTCCATTAAACAACATTGTCAACTTGCAAAGTCGAACTCAGGTTGTGCCCCACAACTGGGATCTGGACAGTGCTGAGTTGCACAGTTTTTCACATTGGGCAATTCCTGGAAAGCGATCCGTTCACTACTCTGAACAATGGCAAAGGCTCACAGTTTTGCTCCTGGGGAGGAGAGACCCTCTATCTCTAGGAAACACATTCTCAATTCTGTGGCATAAGAAGTTCACCTAAGCATTTCCTCTGCTGCCCCTGATTCCAAGTGTACTCAACAAAATGGCGTCCTAATGCAGGGCCAGATCTACAGGGGGCAGGGGGTCGACAAAGGGGGGGCCAGGCGTGGCTGCTGGCCGGAAGCGCGCATCACGGAGCTGGCAGTGGCAGTGCTGGAAGCTGAGTGGGAGGACTGGGAAGCCTCCCACATGCTGCCCCAGCCACCTGCTGCACCGACAGCCACACCTGGCCTGCAGTAGCAGCGTGGAGCAACTGAGCAGGCAGCCTCCCACTCAGTTGCCCGGCGTTGCCGCCGCCGCCAACACCAACAGATTCCCAGCCGGGCGCAGAAGCTGCGGGCCAGGCATGGCAGGTGGCTGGGGCGGTGCGCGGGGAAACTGAGCAGGCGGGCTGGGAGGCCAACTGCACGCCGCCCCAGCTGCCTGCCGCGCCAATGGGCCGGCTGGCTCGCAGCGGCGTGCCCTGCATGATGGCGTCACTTGTAGTGATGTCATTATGCAGTCTGGGTACGTGTGTGCTCAGGGGGGTAGCAACAGCCCTGGAGCTGCCCTGGGTGCCAGCAATCCTCTCTACGGCCCTGTCCTAATGGGCTATCACCATTGTGGTGGTTCCCTTTTGGCCCCATCAACATTGGTTTCCAACTTTGTTGAAGTTAGCAAAGAGAGTTTTCTATTGTTCCCAGGGTCTCCCCAACTCTTTACTCAGGGTGTCCACCTACATCCCAACATTCCATCGTTCCAGTTGTCAGTGTGGCTGGTTAGACCTTAGTCTTTTCCAGCAAAATAAGTGAGGTCATTTCCGGTGCTAGAAAACTTTAATAACAACAACATTCAATATGTATATACTGCCCTCATCTGGTCCTCATCAGGCTCCTGTCTCTTCCCTTTGAACCTCTGGCCACGTACTCACTATACTTACTATCTTGGAAGACAGCATTTCTAGTTTCTGTCACTTCAGCCAGGAGGGTTACTGGAGTTAGGTGCTCTTAGAAGTGACCCTCCTTTTCTTAAGGTGTACAGTTCCAAGATTGTTCTCCATCCTTGCCTCTCCTTTATTCCTAAAGTTGTTTCCAAGTTCATTTGGTTCAAGATATTATATTACCGACTTTTTTCAAACACCGCAGGAAAAGAAAGAGAGCTTTATACACTTAAGATGTTCATAGAATCATTTTGCGCAAACGCAAGGACAGGTCGAAGTATGTGGACAAGCCTTGGCACAAGTCTTGCTCTCAAGCTGGTCATTTGGATTCGTCCCAACCATTGGACTCAATGGTGAAGATGCTGCTTCCTCCTGTGGTGAGCAGGAGGTCAAGCTCTGCTTCCCCAGGATTGGGGGAAGAGGTATAGGTGGAAGCTACCTATCCTCAGGAATCATGTTCATGCTGTTCCAGGCAGGCAAAATGCCTGTACCGTATGCCTCTGTGGTACCCCCACTACTCACTGTCTAATTGAGCTCATGACCGGGGTGAGTTCTACCTGACCTACCTGTATTCGGCTCTGACTCCAATTCAGTCAGATCTGAAGAAGAGGGGCCAGTCCCTGGATATCCCTCCTCCTCATCCCAATGCTTCTGGGCATGGATCCAAGTCGGAATCGGATGTGGAGCTGGTTAGTCCCAAACACAGTTCAAGTTTCACCTCTGATCCTTCACCTGAAGAAGTTGTGGGTGACTCTGAACATAATTCTTCGAACATTATTACAAGCTGTATGCTGAACATATGCTCCGTATGGCAGAGTCACTCAGTAGAGACATTTCTGTGTCGTAGCAGAAGCCAAGGGACAGTATTCTACAGTATATATATTCTGACACTCCTAATGTTGTAGCTTTCCGTATGATTGAAGGATTTGTAGAAATCAAAGAGAATCTGTGTCAGAAGTTGGCATCTATTCCAGCAACCACCAAAAACATGGAAGTGCTTTAAGAGATGAAGCAAGATCGTTGCCCTTATCTGTTTTTTCATTCTCCTGCTTCATCTTTTATTGTGGAGGAGTTACAGGCCAGACATCAGCAAGGCAGTCTTTCCACTCCTGTGGATAGTGAGGGAAAGAAGTTGGATGCCGTGGGGGGAAAATGTATTCCGTTTCTGCCCTGAACATCAAGGGGACTAATATCAACTGTATTCAAACGACCGTCGTTTCTTTCCAACCTGGTGACTTGAAATAGAACAAACAATGGGAGTTTTATTTATCAAATATAATATGAGCCTTTGAAAAAGCCTTGAGTGAAACGGGAGGAAAATATGCTAGCAAAGCCCGTCAGGCTCTGCTATTGAATAAAGTTTATCTACATGTACATTTTGGACTGGGTCATCTCTGGAGGTCCTAGTTCCATTCAGTTGAGTTCCTGAAAAAGACCAAAATGGAAAGATTCAAACAATAGAACGCTGATATATTCAATATGAATTACCTTGTGGTTTTCCTTGGAAGCTCTACACTGGTTGGACTTCTGTACAAACCAATGATATTGTATATAGATGGGATATTTTTGTATATTGTGATGTAGTATTTATGGCACATTATAGTTATTGAACATTTATTGATTAACATTATGCACTTGAGCACTGTGCACTTTATATTTAAAATACAGTAAAATTATTCTTATTTAGAGAAGGAGAATTAATTGTGATTTCTCTAGTGTATACCTGCAGTTGTTTCTTTGCAAGTCTTCACCACCTGGAGGTTGGCAACCCTCCTTGGCCCCCTCCTGGGCCTCTCAACAGGCCAGTGAAAGAGAAAAGGCTCAAGGGCCTGCATGACAGAATGTCAGCAAAGGCAGGCCTAGCCACCTCCCATGTCTCAAAGAGCACAAAACTGCAGCCTAGACTTTCCAAACTCCCAGGCCTTGGCCCCCTCCTGGGCCTCTCAGCAGACTAGTGAAAGAGAAAAGACCCAAGGGCCTGGACCCGTCAGGCAAGAATGCCTGAAAAAATTTCTGCTGGTGGGATGTCAGCAAAGGCAGGCCTAACCACCTCCCAGACCTCGGAGTGCACAAGCCTGTGGCCTAGATTTGCCCAGCTCCCAGGTCTCGGCCTACTCCTGGGCCTCTCAACAGACTAGTGAAAGAGAGAAGGTCCAGGGTCTGGATCTGTCAGGCAAGAATGCCTGAAGTGAGTTGCTGTAACGTTGTGGTTAAGTGACTGGACCACGAATCAGCATCCTGCTGGTTCAGGTCCCATAATTGCTTGAGCTCGGTAGCTGACATTGGGTAAATCAGTCTCTTTTTTTTTTTTTTTGAAAAATTTTTTATTGGGTTAGAATCCATTATTTTTACATTACATTCAATTATCCCCAGTTTTTCATTTCTAACCCCCTCCCTTTCCCCCCCTTTTATTGACTTCCAACAGCTTTCCAACCCCTTGTCCCTTTTCCCTTACTTCTATTTGATTCCTCTATCTAAAACAAATATATATTCTCCTTTATTCTAAGCAGTACATCCTTAACTATTTTTAATATTCTATACCCAAACTGTAAGTCCTTATTTCCATCTTGGATAAACAATTTATCCCAATTTCTATAATTCAAATATTTCTATAAACCATAAACCATGTAAATCATACATTCATTTAAGTCAAACAATTTAACTTATACTCCATATATTGCTGTCTTCTTATAATAATTCAATATAATTCAATATAACTCTCATCATATAGTCAATCAATTTGACTCATCTTTATCCTTAGACATTCAGTTTGGTGCATTATACAGATCTTACCAAAGAAAGAAAATATTATTGGTTACTCAATCCTTATATTTAATCCTTATAGTTAATTATTTTCTATCAATGTTCTATTTGTTAACCTTCATATATCTATATATATATCCATCTATTAATCTAACTGCTTATAGATTCGCTTTTATCTCATCTCCCCCCCGGTAGAGTCACCCTCCTCTGCACTTTATTATACATCAGTAGTTCTCAAACTGCCACAGTTTTCCTCCCACCTCCCATTTCTTCTCCAAATATTGTTTCAGCTTCTCCCAATCTGTGTTAAACTGCCCTGAGTCCAGATTTCTCAGTTTTCTTGTCATCTTGTCCATTTCAGCCATATACAGCAATTTATAAATCCAATCTTCAGTGGTTGGCACTTCTTGTACTTTCCATTTTTGCGCATACAAAAGTCTAGCCGCTGCCGTCATATAAAATATCAATGTCCTATGATGGGCTGGAATTCCCTCCATTCCCAAGTTTAGTAGCAGGAGTTCTGGGTTCTTATTAATTTGAAATTGTAAAATTTCAATCATTTCCCTTATTATTTCCCCCCAGTACTGCCTAGCTACCTCACACGACCACCACATATGATAGAGGGAGCCCTCATGCTTCCTACATTTCCAGCATTTATTAGACATGTTCAAATTCCCTAGCGCAATCTTCTTTGGTGTCATGTACCAACGATAAATCATTTTGTAAATGTTCTCTTTAATGCTAGTACATGTCGTTGTCTTCATTGTAGTCTTCCACAAGTATTCCCATGCCTCCATTGTTATTTCTTTGTTAAAATTTATAGCCCATTTCACCATTTGTGTTTTAACTGTCTCATCCTCAGTATACCATTTCAACAGTACTTGATATACCTTAGATATTCTTTTCTTATCTTCTTTAAGAAGGGTCTGCTCTAGTTCCGAATTCTCTATTCGTATACCTCCCTTTACAGAGTCCGAATTATATAAGTCTCTGATCTGTCTATACTGGAACCAATCGTAATGAGGTGATAGTTCCTCTTGCGTCTTTATTCTGAGTTTAGATAGTTCAATTCTAGTTATTTCTTTATAAGTTAAACATTGTTGTTCATTATCAACAGCTCTCGGGTCTATCACCTCATATGGAACTACCCACAAAGGAGTTCCTTCTTGTAGATAAATTCTGTACTTCTTCCAGATTGTATATAGACTTCTGCGTATAAAATGATGCAGGAACATCGAGTTGACCTTTACTTTGTCGTGCCATAAGTATGCGTGCCATCCAAATATTTTTTTGTATCCCTCTAGGGCTAATAATTTCTTGTTCTTTAATGTCATCCACTCTTTCAGCCACACTAGGCAGATTGCATCGTGATAGAGTCTCAGATTGGGCAGTTGCATTCCGCCTCTTTCCTTTGCATCTTGTAAAACTTTCATTTTCACTCGAGGCTTCTTGCCTGCCCATACAAAATCTGATAATTTCCTCTGCCATTTTTCAAATTGTTTAGAGTCTCTGATGATTGGTATTGTCTGTAGCAAAAACATTACTCTTGGTAACACATTCATCTTAACTGCTGCAATCCTACCCAACCATGACAGATTCAGCCTATTCCATTTAATCAAGTCTCTCTCTATCTGAATCCATAGTTTTTCATAATTGTTTTTAAATAAGTCTATGTTCTTTGCAGTCAGTTCAATTCCCAAATATTTCACCTTGCTTGTTACTTCACAGTCCGTTATTTCCATTAACAATTGTTGTTTCTGCTTAGTCATGTTTTTACATAGTATCTTTGATTTCTTTTTGTTAATATAGAAACCTGCCAAGTCTCCAAACTCCTTAATCCTATCAATCACTTTTGGCATGTTCACCAGTGGGTCCTCTACAATTAACATTATATCATCCGCAAATGCTCTGACCTTGTATGAATAGTCCTTAATTTTTATTCCTCGAATTTCCTCGTCTTGTCGTATTTGTATCATCAGGATCTCCAATACTAAAATGAACAACAGTGGAGACAACGGGCAACCTTGTCTTGTTCCTTTACTAATAGTCAATTTCTTAGTCAATTCATCATTCACCACAATTGCTGCAGTCTGGTCTCTGTAAATTTCCTTAATTGCTCTGATGAATCTTTCTCCCAGTTGTAGCTTTTCCATAGTGGCAAACATAAAATCCCAGTTTAAATTGTCAAACGCCTTTTCAGCATCAACAAAGAAGAAACCAACCTCTTTGTCGCAACGCTTATCATAATATTCAATAGCATTAATCACTGTCCTTAAATTGTCTCTGATTTGTCTGTCTGGCAAAAAACCTGCTTGTTCCTCCTCTATAATTTCCGAGAGCCACCCCTTCAGTCTCTCCGCCAGTATCTTCGCAAAGATTTTATAGTCATTATTAAGTAACGATATCGGTCTGTAATTTTTTACATTAGTCAAGTCTTGGCCCTCTTTTGGGATCAGTGATATGTTCGCTTCACTCCAGGTGTCTGGAATCCTTTGATCCCTTAAAACTCCATTGATCACCTCTTTTAGGAATGGTGCCAGTTCATTGGCCATTGTCTTATAAAATTTAGCCGTAAGTCCATCTGGCCCTGGCGCCTTTCCTAGATTTGCAGATTGTATTGCCTTACTTATTTCCTCGTCCGTTACTTCACTGTTCAATTTATTTCTCCAAGCTTCCGAGATTTCTGGAAGTTTCGTTTTCTCCAGATATGACGCTATTGATTCTTTATTTACTTCTTTCTTATTGTACAGCTTAGCGTAGAATTTATAAAAGGCTCTACTAATGGTAGTCTGTTCCAAATACGTTTTGTTGTCTTCACAAATTTTGTTTATTATTTTCTTTTCCCTTCTCTTCTTCAATTGCCATGCCAGGTACTTCCCAGGTTTATTTGCACCTTCAAATGCTTTCTGATTCAGTCTTTTAAGGTTCCACTCCAATTCTTTATTACTCATTGCTGTTAACTGTTCTTGAAGTATTTTAATTTCCTGATATAATTTCTTTTTCCCTGGTCTCTTTTTTAGCTGTATTTCTTTGGCTTTTATTTTCTCCTCAATCTCTTGTCTTTTTTCCTCTTTTTTCTTTCTTGCTCTACCATTTAAGTCCATTAGTATGCCCCTTATAACCGCCTTATAAGCATCCCAAACTTTGTCAGTTGGTACTTCTTTGTTCACATTATACTGTATGAAGAACTTTGTCTCTCTGGGTAAATCAGTCTCAATTATCCAACAGTTCTGGGGGAATAATGATAATTCTGACCTTATCACAGCGGCAGCCCCTGACCTGGCAAGCCAGATCTCATTTTATTTATTTGTTTGTTTTGATTTCTATTCCGCCCTCCCCACATTAGCAGGCTCAGGGTGGATTACATTTATGCACATTAAAAATGTTCAGTTAAAAACACAATAAATACAATATAAATATTTAAAATACAAATATAGCACAGCACTAAATTAATTCAGTTAAACCATTTCCACTGTCACTAAAGTTTCTTTGGAGTAAGATGTTTTGATAGGGAGGGCTCCATTCTACCCTATTTGGCTGGCAGGGGCCTGACTCAACATCAACCATATGCCTGGTGGAACAGCTCCGTCTTACAGGCCCGGTGGAACGATAACAGATCTTGCTGGGCCCTGGTCTCATTAGACAGAGCATTCCACCAGGTTGGAGCCAGGACCGAAAAGGCCCTGGCTCTGGTTGATGCTAGCTGGGCCTCCCTGGGGCCAGGGACCGTTAATAGTTGTTCTTCACTAGATCGAAGCGTCCTCTGGGGCACATATGGAGAGAGGCGGTCCCGAAGATACGCAGGTCCCAATCCGCATAGGGCTTTATAGGTTAATACCAAAACCTTGAATTTGATTCAGTACTCCACTGGTAACCAATGCAGCTGGTGCAGTACCAGAGTAATATATGCACTTCTCGGCACTCCAGTGATGACACACACTGCTGCATTTTGGATCAGTTGCAACCGCTAGATCAGATTCAAAGGAAGCCCTGCGTAGAGCACGTTACAGTAGTCTAGCCTAGAGGTGACCATTGCCTAGATCACTGTAGTTAAGTTATGGGTCGAGAGATTTATTTATTGATTGATTTGATTTGATTTGATTTATACTCCACCCTCCCCACAGATGGGCTCAGGGCTGCTAACAACACTCAAAAAATACAATAAAAGTCACAAAAACATAAAATCAATAATAATTTTTAAAAAGTCATTAAAATAGTCCAGGAGCAGGCTATTTTAACCAATATTGGGAGTCTGTATACGGGCATAGCAGATGGCCGAGGGCAGCCCCAGAAAAAGTGGTGGTCTTAGATGGAAGGAGGATACCCGCTGGCACTCAGCCAAAGGCCCAGTGGAACATCTCCATTTTACAGGCCCTGTGGAACTGTAACAGTGCCCGCAGAGCCCAGATCTCCAGTGGGAGATCATTCCACCAGGCCAGGGCCAGGGCAGAAAAAGCCCTGGCCCCGGTTGAGGCCAGATGGATGTCCTTCAGGCCAGGGACCACCAGGAGTTGCTTGTCTGCAGAGCGCAATACCCTGCAGGGGACGTAATGGAAGAGGCGGTCCTGTAGGTATGCAGGTCCCAGTCCGTAAAAGGTTTTAAACACCAAGCTTAACACCTTGAACTGGATCCGGAACTCCACTGGGAGCCAGTGCAGCTGGCACAGCACAGGATGAATGTGCACTTGGATTGGCGTTCCAGTAAGAATGCGTGCCGCTGCATTCTGGACCAGCTGTAACTTCTGGGTCAGGCCCAAGGGCAGCCTAGCGTAGAGTGAGTTGCAGTAGTCTAGCCTGGAGGTGACCGTTGCATGGATTACTGTGGCCAGGTCCCGAGGCGAAAGATAGGGCGCCAGTTGCCTGGCCTGTTGAAGATGAAAAAAGGCAGACCTGGCAACGGTCGTGACCTGTGCCTCCATTGAAAGTGTGGCATCCAAGGTCACACCCAGGCTCCTCACTGTCAGCGAAGGTTTCAATTGTACCCCGTCGAGGGCTGGGAGCCGGGTCCCCAGCTTGATTGCCCCACGACCCAGACACAGAACCTCCGTCTTCAGGGGATTCAATTTCAAGCGACTCTGATGTAACCATACCGTCACAGCCTGAAGACTCTTGGCCAAGGAATCCAGAACAAGATCAGACTGGCCGTCCATCAGCAGATAGAGCTGAGTGTCATCCACATACTGGTGACAACCCAGCCCAAAGCTGTAGGCTAACCTGTTAAATAGCATCAGGGAAAGAATTGCCCCGAGGGATGCCACATACCAAAGAATGGTGAGCGGACATCTGTTCCCTGAGTGCCACCCTCTGTCCCCGATTGCGAAGGAAGGAGTTCATCCATTGCAGGGCTGTTCCCCAAGTCCCCACATTGGCAAGGCGTTGGGTCAGAAGATTAAGATCGGCCGTGTCAAATGCTGCTGTAAGATCTAAATGTATCAGCAGTGCTGACCCGCTCCAGTCCAGGTGTCACCGCAGATCATCTTTGAGGGCGACCAAAGCCGTCTCTCTACCATGGCCAGGCCTGAAGCTGGACTGGAATGGATCCAGGATAGAGGCGTCATCCAGGTATACCAGCAGTTGTTCCGCTACCGCCCTCTCAATTACCTTACCCAGGAACGGAAGATTTGAAACTGGGCGGTAATTGGCTGGATCAACAGGATCCCGTTATGGTTTCTTTAATAAGGGCCGCACCATTGCCTCCTTCAGTGAGTCTGGAAAAAATCTAGAACTCAGAGAAAGATTAATGATGTCAGCTAATGGTGCCTGAATCCCATCACCACCAGTTTTCAACAGCCATGATGGGCACAGGTCCAGTGGACAAGCTTCCTAGTCTGTCATAGATGGAAAAAGGAAGACCTGGCAACCACAGAGACCTGAGCCTCCATATTCCAGGAGGCATCCAGGATCACTCCAGGCTCCTGACTCTTGGGGCTGGTACAAGTACTGCCCCATTGAGGGCAGGAAGCTGGGTCCCAAATCCACTTGTCCGCGACTCAAGTACAGGATCTCTGACTTCGTGGGATTTAATTTCAGCCGACTCTGCCTCAACCATCCAGCCATGGCTTCAAAAGCCCACTCCAGGACATCTGGGGCTGTGCCAGGCCGGCCATCCATCAACAGATATAATTGGGTGTCATCAGCATACTGGTGACACCCAAGATCAAAGCTTCTCACCAGCTGGTCGAGGGAGCACATATAGATGTTAAAAAATAGTGGAGATAGTATTTCCCCCTGCGGCACACCACATATCAGCGGGTAGCGAGAGGACCCATGACTGGGCGAAACTCAGACTGGAAGGGATCCAGGGCTGAGGTGTCCTTCAGACCCTTACCACAGTCACTTCCTTGGAAGGCTGTGGAGCTCATTGTGAGGCTGTTTTTGTTATTAATATTTGGTCGGAAGACAAGAATCTACGAGTTATGAGCAGTTTATAATGCACTTAACTCTCTCATAGATATGGTATCCCACAAAAAGAGTCTAGATCTTGTCATACAATACAACTGCAGTATTCTGGATAAAGAGGCAGGGTGGCACAGCTTCAAAGAAGCTCTGTAGTGAGGCTATCCACTTGTGGAATTGGGCCATATCCCATGGTACTACTCTGTATGCCCTGCAAATTGCAGGATCTCACAATTCCGTGGTGGACTGGCTCAGCAGGTTGGGCATTTTGCACCATTGCAGACATTCTGGCAATGGGGCTTCCCAGAAGTCAACCTTTTTGCCCCGCAGAACAATATGAAGGCCTCCCCCCCTTCTGCTCAAGGGGGCAAGTCGCAGGGCCTCGCTATGAGATGCCTTTCAGATTCATGGATGGGAATGTTATTCTATGCCTTACCACCTATCCCAATGATATACAGAGTGGTACGCAAAATCCAGACAGACCAAAGCAGGTGCATCCTCATAGCCCCATTCTGGCCATGGCAACCCTGGTTCCAAACTCTCAAACGCCTAGCCAAAAGGGATTATATTCACTTACCATTGGCACCAGACTTGCTTCATTTTGGTCAGGCATTGCATCATGACCTAGGCAGGTTACACCTGACAGAATGGTTCTTTGCACATTAGGGTTGCAGTTTTCTGAGGAAGTGGCAGATACCTTGCTAAATGCTTGCAGACCCTCTACTTGAAGATCTTATACCCTCAAGTGGAACAGGTTTGTGTTTTGGGATGATGGTATCTCCAGACACCTGTTCTTTGTCTGTGGTTCTCGAAAGCTTATGCTACAATAAAGTTGGTTAGTCTTAAAGGTGCTACTGGACTCTTTACTATTATGTGACTACAGACTAACATGGCTAACTCCTCTGGATCTGTTCTTTGTCTAACATCTTTGACTATTTAATATCCCTGCAAACCTTGAGTTTGGCTTCTTCATCCACTTAGCAGCCATTTCCTCTTTCCATACTAATATAGATGGAAAAACTTTTTTTCACACTATTTGTCAAAGTTGTTTCCGAAAGAACTATATAATTTGTACCAGAGCCTTTCTGGTACAATGGTCTCTCGCCCTGGTCTTAGCCAGACTGATGCTAAAACCATTCGAGTTACTCGCAACATGCATTTTACCTCTACTCTCCTCCAAGGTGGCCTTCTTGCTAGCTATTATATCGGCCAGGATAGTTAGTGAACCTGCAGGAAGGGTAGGTGTACCCTGATAAAGTAGTGACGCATACTAGTTTGCAATTTCTACTCAAAGTAGTGCCTAGATTTCATTTATCTCAGAGCATAATTTTCCAACCCAACAACTTCCCAAGAGCATATGTTCATCTTCGTTCTTCTGTGCCTCCACACATGGGGACTGCGCAGGCGCAGGCCAGCCGCCGGAGAATTTTCTATAGCTTCTATGGCTCCGAAGGGGCCGTTTGTCGCGCGCCTCAGCGACCGTTTTCCCGCCCAAACGGTCACATGCTCCTCCAGCGACCAACGGCCCCTTCCCTCAGTTCTCTTCTTGCCGCCGCTTGGAGAGAACGTGGGCTTCGTTGCTCTGTGCTTTGTGTGTCTTTTGACTTCTGGATTGATCTTTTGGCTTTTGACTTCGGACTTTTGACTTCGGACTACTCTTCTGCTTGCTGATTTGGACTTTGACTTGGACTCGGTAATTACGACCCGGACTGTTTGACCCTTCTTTAGCGTGCCCCTGAAGATGGCCTCAAAGGCGCTCTTCAAGCATTGCCTCCAGTGCCACACTAAGATGGCCAAGACCAATGGCCATGACCTGTGCCTGTTTTGTTTGGGGGAGACCCACAATGTTTCGGCCTGTAGAATATGCCAGGGTTTCACCAACAAGGCCCGGCAGGAGCGCAAGGCCCGATTGAATTCATCCCTGTGGTAGAAGGTCATGTCCGGGGGTACTCCATTGCCTTCCCCCAAGGCCGGCCCTAGCCCCTCTGCCGGACGGCAATCTAGAGCGGGCTCCGTGGCTTCCGCGAGGTCGGGGTCGAAATCGCGGCCCCCAAGTGCCTCTGCATCGAAAGCGGCCTCACCGGCGCAGGGATCGGCAAGGCCGCCCCGAAGCGCGTCTTCTACCCGCTTGGATCCGAGACCGGCTTCGAAACCGAGGATCGTGGTGCCGAGCCCTCGCTCGGAGCCGACGGCTGGCTCGATTCCGATTCAAGCGAAGGTGTCGAAGCCGAGAGGATCTTCGAGGTCGAAAAGCCCGTCGGTTCCGAGGTCCTCGTCGGAGCCACCGGCCAAGAAGAAGAAGACCAAGCATCGCCACCGGTCGCCGCGTCCCGCTCCACAAGAGGACGTCATTGTGCTCCCTCGCACGCCTTCTCCCCACCTGGGTTCCCCGGAACCGGAGGGGGTCTCGGAACCGGTGCCGGAACCGATGGCGTTCGAGGTGGTGCCGGGCGAGTTTTCTCCGGGGCCGGAACCGAGCCCACTACCGAGTCGGAGTCGACCATCGCCTGCCCGTCATTCCCCCTCTGCTGCCAGCCGTGAGCGGCGTCGGTCCGGAGGGAGTGTCAGTTCCAGCCGCTCCATCGCATCCCGTCACCGCCAGGCTTCCTATCTCCCCCCGACGTACCACTGCCAGTGGGAAGGGGCACCCGCTGGGTTCTCCGGCTCGGAACCGAGGCCTTCGACGTCGAGGCAAGTGTGGCTCCCCCCACCGATCCAGGGTGAGGAATCACAGCACGGTTCCGAAGGGGAAGAAGGAGAGAGCATGGGGGACTACTGTTCCGAGTCCTGGTCCGAGCCTTCGCCGGATGACGACGTGGCGCCGAGCACCGGCTCACCATACGAGGATCTGAGGATCTACTCGGACCAGATGGCCCGAATGGCACAGGCGCTGGAGATGGACATCTCATCGGCGACCCCCCAGACCAAGGACAAGCTCCTGAAGAGGATCTACGGGGACAACCCGGCGTCCATCGGCTTCCCCATGTTGGAAGGTATTGAGGAGATTGTGGAGAGGGTCTGGAAGGTGCCCTGTGACCAGCCTGCAACCTCCAAGAGGATTGAGCAGCTCTATAAAATCAAACAGGGCACCTGGCAAGCGCTGGTGAAACATCCTCCACCCTCCTCACTGGTTACGGAAGAATTCCACCCTCGGCGTTCAAGCCACACTTCTGTACCGGCTGACAAGGAGAGCAGGAAGCTTGATGCGCTTGGCAGACGGCAGTACTCGGTTGCTTCCCTCGGCCTTAGGATCACCAACTACTAGACCATCATGGCTGGATACCAGCTTTACCTCTGGGAGAAGTTAGCGTCCTATGTTGGAGACCTCCCACTTGACAAGAAGGCGGTGGTATCTCTGCTGCAAACCGAGGCTGTGAGGCTGTCCAAGCAGCAGATGAATGCGGGGAGCCACGCTGCAGACACTGCTGCACGGGGAATGGCTTCGGCGGTGGTCCTCAGGCGCCATTCCTGGTTGAGGTCAACCGCCCTGTCACAGGAGGTGAGATCCAGGGTGGAGAGCATGCCCTTTGAAGGGGACTCGCTGTTCTCCAGGACCACTGACGAGACCTTGAAAAAGAAAAAGGAGGACAGGCAGACGGCGCGGTCCTTGGGACTGGCTCCTACGGACAAGCCCACCTCCAAGCCACGGTACGCCCCCCGGTACGGCCCTTATCACTACCAGGGCAGGTACCAGCAGCAGCGGCCAGGGTACCAACAATATCCTGCCTACCCGCAACGGAACTATCCTCCTGCACAGCAACAGAGGAGGCGTAGGCCCTTCAAGCCTCGCCCATCACAGCCGCCGGCCCAGCAGAGGGATCAGCAAGGGCCCGGGAGGCAGTACTAACGGGTCACGCCGGCCGTATCCCCGAATTTTTCGGACAGACTGAGTCCACTCCTCTCGGAGTGGGAGTCAATAACATCTGACTCATGGGTCTTAACGATTGTTGATAAGGGATACGGGCTGGAATTCATTGAGCTGCCTAGGTGCAGTTCACCCCTGACAGCTGTCAATAACACTATGGCCGAGCTGGATGCGGTAATCGTGTCGCTCATGGCCAAGGGTGCTGTGGAGGAGTTGCCCTATGCAGACCCTGTTAGGGGGTTCTTCTCTAGGTTCTTCCTGGTCCCCAAGAAGGATGGGGGGTTACGTCCCATTTTAGATTTGAGGGGCCTTAATGCCTTTCTCAAGGTGACCAAATTCAAGATGGTTACATTGGCGACGGTGATCACCTTACTGAAACAGGGTGATTGGTTTGCGGTCCTCGATTTGAAGGACGCATATTTTCACGTGGGGATACGGGAAGAGCACAGGAAATACCTGAGCTTCGTTTACCGGCAAAGGGTTTTCCGGTATAAGGTGCTTCCTGTTGGCTTATCCACTGCCCCACGAGTGTTCACGAAATGTGTGGCCCCTGTGGTCTCATTCCTTCGGGAAGAGGGCTGTACCATCTTTCCATACCTCGATGACTGGCTTATCGTGGCTGAGTCGGAGTCTAGGCTGGTGCAGGACATTGGCTTGGTACTTAGCACTTGTCAACGCCTGGGGCTCTTGGTAAACTTTGAAAAGTCCAAGCTGGTGCCCAACTGCAAGGTGTCCTACATTGGTGCACTGTTAGACTCCGTGGAGGGTAAGGCTGTGCTCCCCTTGGAGAGAGCTAGGTCCCTAAGGGGTCTTGTGTCCATGTTTAAAAGGAACCGTTTCCAGTCCGTGCGCACTATCCAGTGCTTATTAGGTCATATGGCAGCGGCCACCTCTGTGGTGCCCTTCGCTAGGCTGCATATGCGCCCTCTCCAGAACTGGTTCGTGCGGAGGTACGATGCTCAGCATCACCCTCCGTCCCTCAAACTCTCTATCCCAAGGGTCATCCTATCCTCCTTGGACTGGTGGCTGTCTGATGACCATTTATTTAAAGGGACCCCTTTTGGCTATCGGCATCCTGACGTCACGGTTACCACTGATGCCTCTCTGCTGGGATGGGGGGCTTATTGTGGTGATGTGTGTGTGCAAGATGTCTGGTCTGAGAGGGAAAAGACCCTCCATATTAATGTGCTTGAACTAAGAGCCATTCGTTTCGCACTTGTGTCCCTTACAGCACTCTTGAAAAATCGCCAGGTGTTGGTACAGACGGACAACACGACTGCCATGTACTACATAAATCAACAGGGGGGCACAGTGTCCATGGCGCTCTGCAGGGAAGCCACGCTCACTTGGCAGTGGGCAACCAGGAATGGCGTGACTATTCGTGCTATACACGTGGCAGGGTCAGACAATGCCCGGGCGGATGCCCTGAGCAGGGTCCTTATGCTGGACAACGAGTGGGAACTGAACGTAGAGTGCGTTGGGCCGATCTTTCGGATGTGGGGTCATCCGGTTATAGACGTGTTCGCAACGGCGGCGAATACCAAGGCCCAGACATTCTGTTCGAGGGCAGGGAGCGACCCCCTCTCTATTGGGGATGCCTTCCAGTGTATGTGGACTCAGGGATTGCACTATATGTTTCCCCCGTTCCCTTTGATTCCCAGGGTCCTGTGCAAACTGGAGGAGGACGGGACAGACTGCATCCTGGTGGCCCCGTTTTGGCCCCAGCAGGTTTGGTTCCCAAAGCTCCTACGGATGTCCCAATGGACATATGTCAGTCTGCCCCCTCGTCAGGACCTCCTTCTGAACGGGGACTTAGTCCATCACGACCCCGGAAAGCTGCACCTGACGGCTTGGCGGATCCTTCCTCCCCTGTAGGTTTTTCGGATGAGGTACAGAAGGTCCTCCTGAATGCTCGCAGACCATCCACTAGGCGCTCTTATGCGGCCAAGTGGTGCAGGTTCGAAATTTGGGCACTTGCTAAAGGAGTGGTGCCTACCAGCAGCCCCCTAGGGGTTGTATTCGATTACTTGTGCCACCTGCGGGACCTGGGCTTGAAGGTTTCCTCTATCAAGGTCCACCTGGCAGCTATCTCTGCTGCTCACACCCGAGTTGATGGTGGTACAGTTTTTTCTCACCCACAATCCCGTCAGTTCCTTAAGGGCATGTTCAACCTTTACCCACCTGTGTCGGCACCGGTGCCTCAGTGGTCACTGTCCCTGGTGCTTTCACGTCTTATGTTGCCTCCATTCGAACCTCTGGCTACCTGCCCCTTGAACATGTTATCGTACAAGGTGGCATTCCTGGTGGCCGTTACATCGGCCAGAAGGGTCAGTGAGCTGTCTGCGTTGCGGTCTGACCCTCCCTTCCTTGTGTTTTATCCAAACAAGGTGGTCCTGCGTCCCTGCCTAGGTTTCCTGCCTAAGGTGGTGTCCGCTTTCCATCTCTTGCAGGATATTGCATTACCTGCGTTTTTTCCTCACCCTTCTTTGAAAGGGGAGAAGGCCCTCCATTCCCTAGACTTGAAGAGGGCCATAGCCTATTATCTGGATAGGACGAAAGGACTCCAGTCGAGTCCTCACCTGTTTGTGTGCTTTGGGGCCAAGGACAAGGGTAACAGGGCTTCCTCACAGACCCTGTCTAGGTGGATTGTAACGGCCATTAGCAAGGCCTATTCCCTGGCGGGGGTAGCCTGCCCGCTTCATGTCAGGGCCCACTCCACGCGGTCTCAAGCATCCTCCTCGGCACTCCTCAGGGGTGTGCCCCTGGCTAACATTTGCAAAGCGGCCACATGGTCCTCTGCAGACACCTTTGTAAGGCATTATGCCATAGATGTCAATGCGGAGCAGGATGTATCTGTGGCCAAGGCTGTCCTGCACTCCCTTTTTTCCTAAGGGAGTCTTGGATAAGGTTTCTTGGCGTACCTGCTAGGTACCCTTGAGTGAAATTGTGTATGTATGTATATTTATGTGTATATGTGGATATTGAGTACTTATATATCGCTACACAGCTTGAAGAGATGTATATATGTATATGTATAGTGTTGTTGTTCTTGTTCTTTAATAAAATTGTGTTGGATTTCACCCCACCTTCCTTATTGTGTGAAGCTTGGTACACTCCCATGTGTGGAGGCACAGAAGAACGAAGATGAAAACAGGGTTAACATACCTGTAACTTATGTTCATCGAGTTCTTCTGTTCTGACACACAACCCTCCCTCCTACCCCGCTGTGAATTCCAATGCACGACAATGTGATGGCTGTAACGGGAATTGGTGTTTTTAAGGTGTTATGGCTAAGTGTATTGGTCAAGCGGCGGCAAAGGAGAACTGAGGGAAGGGGCCGTTGGTCGCTGGAGGAGCATGTGACCGTTTGGGCGGGAAAACGGTCGCTGAGGCGCGCGACAAACGGCCCCTTCGGAGCCATAGAAGCTATAGAAAATTCTCCGGTGGCTGGCCTGCGCCTGCGCAGTCCCCATGTGTGTCAGCACAGAAGAACTCGATGAACATAAGTTACAGGTATGTTAACCCTGTTTTGCGTATGCTGGATGTGAAGAGGGTTATTTTATTTTACATGGACAGAACTCAGTCCTTTTGAAAGGACTCTGCATTTTTTTATTGCCATTCTGGCCCCAATAAAGGCAAAGCTGTGTCATCTCAGACAGTATCCAGATGGGTAGTGTTGGCCATTAAAATGTGTTATAAGTCTGTTCTCAAGTTCCTTGCTCATTTTCTCTTTGTGTCAATTTGACAAGAGTACAAGCTACCTCCACTGCATTCCTTCAAGGGGTGCCGCTTCTTACTCCTATCATGACTTCTGGCCTCTTGATTCAGTTGCTTTCTTGAAAAAATTGGATCAAATCCTAGGAATACAGAAGTAGATCTTCCACATTTCCTCTTCTCCCAGCAGGGAAGAATTCTTAGGATTCACACAGTTCTTCCCAAAAAAACCCAAAACACTGACTCAATAGGCTGCAAGTCATTAAAGAAGTTTCCACAATTATGCTTTATTGATTGCCACCTCTTGGTTCTCGCATTCGAGATTGCCAACTTGATATCTGTTAGAGCCTGTGTTTTTTGGTAGTGGCTCCCAGATCATGGAATTGGCCCTCTATGGAAATAGGGGGCAGATGCTGTATGTGGAGGTATTTAAAAGGCATTGTAAGGTTGTTTTATTTGCGGGCACCTTGGGAATTGAGCTACAGGCATTCTTGAGGTTCTTTTCTAAAACTGGTTTTTTATTTGTTGTGTTTTGTTTAAATGAAATGTAGGTATCAGACGCTCACCTGTCATACACAGCAACACCCTGCTGTTATGGTTATAGTTGAACGCTATTCTTTTACTGGCCTACAAATGTTATTTCTTTTGAACCTGCGATGAGAAACTCTGCAAGGGAGGCATTTGTTCCTGCTGTTAGCTCTGTGGCCCTCTGAACTGCACCAGGGGCTCTCTCCTCCTCCTGGGAAGGGGCGCCTGCCCAGATGCCTCTATCTTGAAAATTCCATACATCATTTCTGCTGTTTTCCTGCCTAGATGTTTCCCCTCTGGGCTTAGCTGACCATTAGACGGGGGGAGGGGGAGGATCTTAGAATTTACCCGCGCTCTGGTAACCTATATATGTTTGATGCTTCCTGATACTGGCAGCTCTTCAATAAAGTGCTTTTACTGTTTACAGTGGTGTGTTTTTTAGAGTTGTTTGGCAGATTCTTACATGTAAAGGTAGGTGGAAATATTTTAAAAAATGTAAGCTAGAGTCCAACCCATTGATTCCTCTTCCATTATTTCTGTTTACTTTCTCTCTTGTTGCCTCTTGCTGTACTGCGTATGCTTGTGGATACATCTGTATGCTACATATGAATCTGTGTGAATGAGGCCCACTCCTTTCAAGGGTCCAAATTTACTATGGGGAAGCAAAGTACAAGACAAACTCAGTTCTGCTACCTCTCACTCCTGTTCTAAAGTAGCTATTAAGAATGATGCACAGATTTCTGGGGATCTTCAGATGAAACTTCAGTGCAGGCTTGAAAAGGAAAATGCAGCAGGAGTCCAGCACAGTAATCAGAGAGAGCTTATTGAAGGGGAACAAAAATATATGTACATAGTCAAAGTAATATTCAGGAATGTTACAGTATGAAATTTTATATGAAAAATGAATTCCTGCCCTTAAGTCATAGTTGACTTATGGCGACCCCTGGTGGGGTTTTCATGGCAAGAGACTGAGATGGTTTGCCATTGCCTGCCTCTGCAACCCCAATCTTCTTTGGAGGTCTCCCATCCAATTTCTAACCAAGGTCAACCCTGCTTAGCTTCTGAGATCTGACGAGATCAGACTCTCCTGGACTCTCCATGTCAGGGCTATAAAATATTAAAATATCTGCAATATACTCGATTTATTTGGAAGAAGCAAAAAAGACTCCTGAGTTTTCTGTATGAAACTTGAGAGACAGAAAAGAGATTTATTTTATAACTTATGTCATGGTGGAATTTGAGACTTTGAGGACACATTAATGTTGCCAGTCAAATTCAACACTCGAATCTTGCATTTGTCTGCAGATGTGGGAGTGGGGATTCTCAGTACTCTACAGGTCCTTGTTTTTCTATCATCGACAGGCCAGGCAGCTCGTCCCTTTCGTCCCGCGGCTTACAGCGGTCCAGGCAACGGTCACCTCTAGGTTAGACTACTGTAATGCGCTCTACGCAGGGATTCCCCTGAACCTGATCCAGCGGTTACAGCTGGTGCAGAATGCGCCAGTGCATGTTATCACAGGACTGCCGATACGTGAGCACATAATGCCAGCACTGCATCAGCTGCACTGGCTACCGCTGGAGTACCGAATCAGGTTCAAGGTTTTGGTACTAGCCTATAAAGCCTTATGTGGACCTGGACCTGCGTATCTGCAGGACCGCCTCTCCCCATACAAACCCCAGAGGACTCTTCATTCCAGTGAGAAACATCTGCTAAAGGTCCCTGGCCCCAGAGAGGCCCAACTGGCATCGACCAGGGCCAGTGCCTTTTCAGTCCTGGCCCCAGCCTGGTGGACCGCTCTGTCTGATGAGACCAAGGCCCAACAAGACTTGTTATTCTTTTGCTGGGCCTGCAAGACGGAGCTGTTCCACCAGGCATATGGGTGGTGCTAGGCGGAGCCCCTTTGGCCAGTTGATGGTGGATTGGACCCTCCCTACCACAAATACCCCCCATTTAAATCATCTTTTTACTACGAAGAGGCTCTAGAGATGACTTAGGCTGGCTAGTTGTGCTGCTGTGTTCATGTTTATATGTATTTTAACTTGTGTAGTAATTTTGGATGTTTTATGGTTACTAATTTATAATAATAATTTTATATATTTTAATTGTATGTCTCTGTAATCTGCCCTGAGCCTGCTGGAAATGTGGGGAGGGTGGAATATAAATTGAAAATAAATAAAATAAATAAATATGCTTTGATTAAAAATAGTAATATTTCTTCTGTTACCAGGTGGGGAAGTGTCCTGTTAATCATATTGATATGGGCTCGTTCACAATTTTGGCTGACACATTCTCCCCCCCCCCAATTATATCTGCATGCCAGTACTCATGGCAAGTCATAACAAATGATCTCTGAATCTCTAAATGAAAGTGCATTTGTATTTAGAATTGGAACCCATCTCATCCTGGAGGGGAGGCTGGATAATTGTTTTATCTTCTTGGTATTTTTACAGGAATCTATATAACTTTCACCAAAGAAGACCATCCTCTTTTCAGAAGAGATTTGGGTTTTGGTGGCTGGCTAACCCTGTACACAAACACACACACACACACACACAATTCAGGGAGAACAGTTACTTTCAGGGAAAAGGACGCTGTATAAAAGTTGGGCTGCACTCTCTGTGTGTCCCTGAAGTTCAAATTCAGAAATTTTATTCTTTGAAATCTAAAGAAGACTGGCACATTTCCATTAATCTTCAACAGAACCAGTATTTTATTTTAGATCAGATTTTTTCAACGGTGCTCCACCTGGTGGTGGAAGTTGATGTTATTCACAAATCAGACTCATTTCACCCTTCAGCTTTTGATGATCTCTATGTTCTTTATATTGTCATTTGTACTGCAAGCCCTAATTTTTCTGGAGTTCTCCATATTCAAGAGACAAGTCCTTATGAAAGATATATGCCATAGGTAATCGATCTCAATGAGTGTTCTACTACAGAACATATTTTCTTGATCTGACCAGCACCGTGTACTTCACCCTGTTCTTGAGGATAAGACAATTTTTTGAGTGGCAGGAATAAAGAAACCTGGTGCATTTTTGGATTTGCCATGCATTTCTACTATTGTATTTTATTTATTTATTTATTTATTTCAAATTTGTATTCCGCCCTCCCCGCGAGCGGGCTCAGGGCGGATTACAGACACATACAGTTAAAATACATAAAATGATTATTATAAATTAACATATTAAAAATACAATTAAAATACAATTAAAAATTCGTGTTCATTAAAAACAACACATTTTAGTTTTTTTATGCTGTGTGTGATAGATTCGTAATTACCTTGGTGATGTTTTCCAAACAAAAGACAGAATATTCAACACAAAACAGAGAAATGGTTGTTGTGGATTTTCCGGGCTGTATAGCCGTGGTCTTGGCATTGTAGTTCCTGACGTTTCACTGACTGGCATCTTCAGTGATGTAGCACCAAAAGACACTAAAATACTGGACAACACTTCCAACTACTTCGTCAGATTGCACAGGGAAGCCATTGAAATTCATAAGCATAAGCACACTTTCAACAGGAAAGAAGAGACCTTAAGAATGAATAGATTATGGTTTCCAGTCCTGAAAAACACCAGGCTAACAAAACACTCTACATCCTACAATAGCCCTGCAGAGAAGATTAGCATATCAAGCACCAATCCATATGCAAAAGAACCTCCTCAGGATACAGTGAAGTCTTCCTCCATTAGCATTCCACACCCTGGGAAACTCTTACAGGATGACTTAGCCCAAACCCACCTTCCTGAGTAGATATAAATTACCTGCCAACATCTTCTCCACACTGTGACACTGAGAGATCTCTGTCTTTTGGTGCTACACCTCTGAAGATGCCAGCCACAGCTGCTGGCGAAATGTCAGGAACTACAATGCCAAGACCATGGCTATACAGCCTGGAAAATCCTCAACAACCATCGTTCTCCGGCCGTGAAAGCCTTCGACAATATATAAAACCGAGAAAGGATAAATATTATTCTTGTTCAATTTATAAACCAGCCATCCTCAGGGGTTCTGGGCAGTGAACAACAGTTAAAATCAATAATAACAAGAAAACAGTAATTCTAAAATCAACATACAATAAGCAATAATAAAATAAATTAACCAAATACATTAAAGTGCAATGGTGGAGAACCCCACCCCCACCCCCAAAGGTGGGAGGCCGACATGGCACCGCCCCCTTCAACCACTGAATGCCTGGTGGAACAGTTCTGTCTTACAGGCCCCGGTGGAACGATAATATGTCCTGCTGGGCCCCGGTCTCCATTGACAGAGTGTTCCAACAGGCTGGGGCCAGGACTGAATAGGAATAATAGGTAGCATAGCTGAGAATAAGAGAAGTAACAGAAAAAAAGTGGGATGTGAGCATTAATTTTGATTAGCACGAAGCCTCCAAAACTTGCCCAACATATGAAATAAAGCATTTACAACTCCTTAATGTCAAAAGGCCTCAAAGATTTCCATTTAAATTTCCCAAGCTTATGCACTTCAGATACACATAGTTGATGATCCAGTTTCTCCTGAGACTAGAAATGGAGAGAACATGCATGCCTTTCCAGCTTAGAAACAGGGTCTACAATTATTGGGAACAGGATCTTATTCTAGACTTACGAACATCTCGGGGGGTGTCTCTTGCTTGGTATCTCCATCTCTTTACACATCTGTAGAATGATTTATTTGGACAATACACATTTATTTAGGCAATACACATTTACTTTCTGAAGTACAGTAATTCATGTACCAAGTCATTTATTTAGGTCAATAATGATGATAACATTTTTAATATATAATTAGGAGTCACAATTCTGAGGCCATAAAAAAATTAAATATCTCTGTACTTCGTCCCTTCTTGGCAGCAACTTCCAGCCAATTTTCTCACATTTTCATACAGGCAAACTGAAGAAAGCAGTTAAAACTTTTAACAGATGAGAAGGAAAGCCCTAAATGAATGCAAACTCTGGATCTAAGGACAGGGTGAAGGGCATTATATGTTACTATAATGTATATTATAATGCTGATATGCTATAAGTCACAAGTGCTTGTTAAAACTAAAAAGAATAGGCTTATATTACTGTTTGTGCTGCAGGTCACAAATTCTAGTGTTAAGTAGATACCACAGCAACTTTGTACTGGTGTAACAGGCAAGGTAACATTGGAGCAACGGAGTTGAAGAGGGATGCTCGATTCATTTATGATGGCTGAGTCTAAAGAGTGCTTTCTTTCACTTGTAGGAGCATGTAAGAGGTTTTGTTATTGTAAATATTTAATTTTTCAAATAAATGCCAAAACTTTATTCATGTGGTTTTGGCAGAAAGAAGAGAAAAATTTCCAGAAGAGAGCTCCACCTAAAGAAGTGTCACTGCTAGACTTGGATGACTGTAAGTACTTCAAGTCCTGCTCTTTCATATTCATGTTACCTGAAATTGGTTGAGCAAAATTTTTAAAAGGTCTGTGGTAATACATTTTTCTTCTGTAGGTCTATCTAAATGTGTGTGTGCAAGTATAATATATATGAATGTTTAAGCTATGTATTTATCAAATTCTTCAAAACTGTAATACACATTGGTTGTTGTGGGTTTTCCGGGCTGTATTGCCGTGGTCTTGGCATTGTAGTTCCTTTTTTTTTTTTGAAAAATTTTTTATTGGGTTAGGATCATATATTTACACATCACAGTCAATTTTCCCATTTCCCAATTTCTAACCCCCTCCCTTTCCCCCCCTTTTTTGTTGACTTCCAACAGTTTTCCAACCCTTTGTCCCTTTTCCCTTACTCTTTATATATTCCTCTATCTAATCAAATGTATATTCTCCTTTTATTCTAAGCAATACTTCTTTAACTATTTTTAATGCTCTGTACCCATAATGGATAAACAATTTATCCCATAATTCCGTTTTCAAATATTTCTATATAACGTAAACTGTATAAACTATATAAGCCATACAATCATATAAATCAACCAACTTAACTTATACTCTATATATTATTCATTCTATCTTCTTCCTTCTGTTTTAGTTATATTTGTTTACATTGATATTTTATATATGATATCAATCAATTTGACTCATATATACCTTCATATAAACATATTCAGTTTGGTACATTGTACAAAATCAGAAAGAAAATATTATTAGTTAGTCAATCCTTATAGTTAACCCTTATGGTTAGTTATTTTCTATCAATATTCTATTTATTATTCTATATATATCAATCTAATAACATAACTGCTTAGAGATTCATTTTTACCTCTTCTCCCCCCCGGTAAAGTCACCCCCCTCTGCATTTTATTATATTTCAATAGTTCTCAAACTGCCACAGTTCTCCTCCCACCTCCCATTTCTTCTCCAAATATTGTTTCAGCTTCTCCCAGTCTGTGTTAAACTGTCCTGGGTCCAGATTTCTCAGTTTTCTTGTCATTTTGTCCATTTCTGCCATATACAACAATTTGTAAATCCAATCTTCAATAGTTGGCACTTCTTGTACTTTTGCGCGTACAAAAGTCTAGCTGCAGCCGTCATGTAAAATATCAACGTCCTATGATGGGCTGGAATTCCCTCCATTCCCAGGTTTAGTAGCAGGAGTTCTGGGTTCTTATTTACTTGAAATTGTAAAATCTCACTCATTTCTCTTATTTCCCCCCAGTACTGCCTAGCTACCTCACAGGTCCACCACATATGATAGAGGGAGCCCTCGTGCTTCCTGCATTTCCAGCATTTATTAGAAGTATTCAAATTCCCTAGCGCAATCTTCTTTGGTGTCATGTACCAACGATAAATCATTTTGTAAATGTTCTCTTTAATGCTGGTGCATGTCGTTATCTTCATTGTAGTCTTCCACAAGTATTCCCATGCCTCCATTGTTATTTCTTTGTTGAAGTTTATGGCCCATTTCACCATTTGTACTTTAACTATTTCATCCTCAGTATACCATTTCAACAGTACTTGGTATACCTTGGATATTCTTTTCTTGTCCTCTTTAAGAAGGGTCTGCTCTAGTTCCGAATTCTCTGTTCGTATACCTCCCTTTACAGAGTCCGAGTTATATAAATCTCTAATCTGTCTGTACTGGAACCAATCGTAATAAGGTGATAGTTCCTCCTGAGTCTTTATTCTGAGTTTAGATGCTTCAGTTCTAGTTATTTCTTTGTAAGTTAAACATTGTTGCTCATTATCAACAGCTCTCGGGTCTATCACCTCATATGGAACTACCCACAAAGGGGTTCCTTCTTGTAAATAGATTCTGTACTTCTTCCAGATTGTATATAAACTTCTCCGTATATAATGATGCAGGAACCTCGAGTTCGCCTTTACTTTATCATGCCATAGGTATGCATGCCATCCAAATATTTTTTTATATCCCTCTAGAGCTAGTAGTTTCTTATTCTTTAACGTCATCCACTCTTTCAACCACACTAGGCAAATTGCGTCATGGTAAAGTCTTAGATTGGGCAGTTGCATTCCGCCTCTTTCTTTTGCATCTTGTAAAACTTTCATTTTCACTCGAGGCTTCTTGCCTGCCCATACAAAGTCTGATATTTTCCTCTGCCATTTTTCGAATTGCTTAGAGTCTCTGATGATTGGTATTGTCTGTAGCAAAAACATTACTCTTGGTAACACATTCATCTTCACTGCTGCAATCCTTCCCAACCATGACAAATTCAGTCTGTTCCATTTGATCAGATCTCTCTCTATCTGAGTCCATAGTTTTTCATAGTTGTTTTTAAATAAGTCTATGTTCTTTGCAGTCAGTTCAATTCCCAAATATTTCACCTTATTTGTTACTTCACATTCCGTTATTTCCATTAGCGATTGTTGTTTTTGCTTAGTCATGTTTTTGCATAATACCTTTGATTTCTTTTTATTGATATAAAAACCTGCCAGATCCCCGAACTCCTTAATCTTATCTATCACTTTTGGCATGTTCTCCATTGGGTCTTCTACAATTAGCATTATATCATCCGCAAATGCTCTGACCTTATAAGAATAATCCTTTATTTTTATTCCACGGATTTCTTCATCTTGTCGTATTTGTATCATCAGGATCTCCAATACCAAAATGAACAACAGCGGAGACAGCGGGCAACCTTGTCTTGTTCCTTTACTTATAGCTAATTTCTTAGTCACTTCATCATTCACCACAATTGCTGCATTCTGGTCTCTGTAAATTTCCTTAATTGCTCTAATGAATCTTTCTCCCATTTGTAGCTTTTCCATAGTGGCAAACATAAAGTCCCAGTTTAAATTATCAAACGCCTTTTCAGCATCAACAAAGAAGAAACCAACCTCCTTATCACAACGCTTATCATAGTATTCAATAGCATTTATCACTGTCCTCAAGTTGTCTCTGATTTGTCTGTCTGGCAAAAAGCCTGCTTGTTCCTCCTCAATAACTTCCGAAAGCCACCCCTTCAGTCTCTCCGCCAGTATCTTCGCAAAGATTTTATAGTCATTATTAAGTAGCGATATAGGTCTATAATTTTTCACGTTTGTCAAGTCTTGGCCTTCTTTAGGGATCAGTGATATATTCGCTTCATTCCAGGTACCTGGAATCCGTTGATCCTTTAAAACTCCGTTGATCACCTCTTTTAGGAATGGTGCCAGTTCATTGGCCATTGTCTTGTAAAATTTAGCCGTAAGTCCATCTGGCCCTGGCGCCTTTCCCAGATTTGCAGATTGTATTGCCTTACTTATTTCCTCATCCGTTACTTCATTATTCAGTCTATTTCTCCAAGCTTCCGAAATTACTGGGAGTTTCATTTTCTCCAAATATGTCGCTATTGATTCTTTATTCACCTCTTTCTTATTGTATAACTTAGCGTAGAATTTGTAAAAGGCTCTACTAATGGTAGTCTGTTCCAGATACGTTTTATTGTCCTCACATATTTTATTTATTATTTTCTTTTCCCTTCTCTTTTTTAGTTGCCATGCCAAATACTTTCCAGGTTTATTTGCTCCTTCAAACACTTTCTGATTCAGTCTTTTAAGGTTCCACTCCAATTCTTTATTATTCATTGCTGTCAGCTGTTCTTGAAGTATTTTAATTTCCTGGTATAATTTCTTTTTCCCTGGTCTCTTTTTTAACTGTATTTCTTTGGCTTTTATTTTCTCCTCAATCTCTTGTCTCTTCTCCTCTTTCTTTTTTCTCACTCTGCCATTTAAGTCCATTAGTATGCCCCTTATTACCGCCTTATAGGCATCCCAAACTTTGTCAGTTGGTACTTCTTTATTCACGTTATATTGTATGAAGAACTTTGTCTCTCTTCTCAACATCGCCACGTTCTCTCCTTCCTGTAACAAGTCCTCATTTATTCTCCATGCTTTCCTTTTTCTCCTCCTCCCTAATTTCCACATGATTGGATTATGATCTGAGTCTACCATCGGCATTATTTCTACCTCCTTAGTCCATAACGCTAAGTCTTTTGAGGCCCAGATCATATCAATTCTCGATAGTGTACAGTGTCTTGAAGAGTAAAAAGTAAATTGTCTACTTTTAGGATTTTCTCTTCTCCATACATCTTCTAAAGTCTCCTGTTGTATCAGCTCAAAAAAAAGCTTTGGTAACAATCCTCTTTTCTTTTGTACAGTTGATGTCTTTTTATCTAGTTCCAAGTTCGTCACTCCATTGAAGTCTCCAGCAAGAATTATCTGGTCGTATGAAAGATCATCTAATTGCTTCCTCAAATCCTCAAAGAAGCTCTCTTTTGCACCGTTAGGTGCATAAATTCCGACTACCAATACTTTTTTTAAGTTCCATGTACATTCCACTGCTATAAATCTGGCTTCCACGTCTTTTATTACAAATTTTGGCTGTAGCTCCTCTTTTATATACAACACCACTCCTCTTTTTTTCTTATTAGAGGCCGCTACAAATTCATTGCCCAGTTTCCCCATTTTTAAATATTTTGCATCCTGCTTTCGAATATGGGTTTCTTGCAAGCAAACAATATCACATTTTTGTTTTAATAGCCAGTGGAAAATACTTTTTCTCTTGTTTGGTGAGTTTAGTCCATTTACATTCCAAGATAAAACTTTACACTCCGTACTCATGATCTTGTTGGTAAGTCCTTTTCATTGTCCCTTATAAATCGCTCCATCTCTCGCTCAGATCTGATACGCTTTTTGGCCCCTCCAAACTCAAAGGACACACCTTCTGGTAACTCCCATCTGTACCTAATTTTCATGTCCTTCAAGATCTGAATTAGCACTTTATATTTTTTCCGATCTAATAACACTGACCTGGGTAATTCCTTCATTATGATAATCGTCTTGCCATCAATCTCCAATGGATCTTGAAACTGTTTTGTCACAATCTTCTCTTTCATATTTCGTGTCGTAAACTGCACAATCACGTCTCTTGGTAGTTTCCTCTGGGTTGCAATTCTCGAATTTACACGGTATGCCACATCTAGGATAGCCACAACTTCCTCCTCCTCCTTCCCCAGGTATTCAGCTAACACCTCAGTCATCTGTTCTTGCGCTGACTTTCCTTCCACTTCTGGCAAGCCACGAAACCGTAGCTGCTTCTCCATGTGTTTAGTTTCTGCAACCGACATCCTTCCCCTCATCAGTCTCATCTCTGTTTGTTGCGTGTCTGCTAAGTTCTCCATCGCGTCTTCTACTGTTTTAACTCTCTGCTGCGTTCCTTGTAGTTCACTTTGTATTGTTTCCATACCTTTTTTTACTTCTGACAGCTCCGATTTTACTGTCTGTTTGACCTCTTTAACCTCTTTAATCAGCTCCAATTTCGTGTCCTTAAGTTCTTTAATCACATCTAGAAGTTTTTTGTCCAGGTTTTCTATTGCCGATTGCCACTCTTTTTTTGACATCGTGGGGCTTGCTTTGGCTCGCTCCCACGAGTCCGCTCTCTTCCTTAACTCCGTGGCGTAAAATTTAAATGTCTTTTTATTTCAAATGTCCCGGTAGTAGTTCCTGACATTTCGCCAGCAGCTGTGGCTGGCATCTTCAGAGGTGTAGCACCAAAAGACAGAGATCTCTCAGTGTCACAGTGTGGAAAAGATGTTGGCAGGTCATTTGTATCTACTCAGGAGGGGTGGGGTTGAGCTGAGTCATCCTGTAAGAGTTTTCCAGGGTGTGGAATGCTAATGGCAGGAGGCTTCACTGTATCCTGAGGAGGTTCTTTTGCATATGGATTGGTGCTTGATGTGCTAATCTTCTCTGCAGGGCTGTTGTCGAGTATAGAGTGTTTTGTTAGCCTGGTGTTTTTCAGAACTGGAAACCATGCTCTGTTCATTCTTAAGGTTTCTTCTTATGCTTATGCTTGTGAATTTCAATGGCTTCCCTATGCAGTCTGACAAAGTAGTTGGAAGTGTTCTCCAGTATTTTGGTGTCCTGGAATAAGATACTGTGCCCTGTTTGAGTTGGGCTATGTTCAGCCACTGCTGATTTTTCAGGTTGTCCAAGTCTGCAGTGTCTTTCATGTTCTTTTATTCTTGTCTGGATGCTACGCTTTGTGGTCCCGATGTAAACTTGTCCACAGCTGCAGGGTATACGGTATACTCCTGCAGAGGTGAGGGGGTCTCTACTGTCTTTTGCTGATCGTAGCATCTGTTGTATTTTTCGGGTGGGTCTGAATACTACTTGAAGGTTATGCTTTTTCATAAGCTTTCCCATCTGATCAGTAATTCCTTTGATATATGGCAAAAACACTTTTCCTGTAGGAGACTGTTTTTCCTTGGTTGTTTGATTCATCCTGGGTTTGATTGCTCTTCGGATTTCATTTCTGGAGTAGCCATTTGCCTGAAGTGCGTGGTTTAGATGATTAATTTCCTCATTGAGAAAGTTCGGCTCACATATCCGTCTTGCACGATCCACTAATGTTTTCATTATGCCTCTTTTCTGTCGGGGGTGGTGCTTGGAGTTTTTGTGTAAGTACCGATCAGTGTGAGTTGGTTTCCTGTAGACCTTGTGACCTAACTGAAAGTTTGCTTTGCGGATGACCAAGGTATCCAGGAATGGGAGTTTTCCCTCGATTTCTTTCTCCATTGTGAATTGTATGTTCAGGTGGATGTTGTTGAGATGATTCAAAAACCCCATCAATTCTTCCTCCCCATGGCTCCAAATGATAAATGTATCATCCACAAACCGGAACCATACACTAGGTTTGTGGGGTGCTGATTCTAGAGCTGTTTTTTCAAAATGTTCCATGTAGAAGTTTGCTATAACTGGGCTGAGAGGGCTCCCCATAGCCACCCCATCCATCTGTTCATAGAATTCGTTATCCCATTGGAAGTAACTGGTTGTCAGACAATGATGGAATAAGGCTGTTACATCCTCTGGGAAAATCTGATTAATAAGTGCAATAGTGTCTTTTACTGGAACCTTGGTAATACACATTTTCAAACATTCATGTACATGAGCCATGCTTGTTTCTAAGGTTTTGTTTTCTAAACAATTTCATATTGAACAGAAATATCTCTGGCCTTCCTTTAGTTATTTTCAGTCTGATCACAAACATTTAACAACTTATTGTTAAACACTGTTATATCTCTTTATTTTTAACAGTTCTTTTCGCAGTACAGATGTAGAAATTTTAAATAAAGCCAAGTATCAATACCAAGATTAAGCCATTATAGATTTAGAAAATATTTGAGATATGTCTGAGAATTCTCAGAATATACCTTATTTTCTTCCTCTAGCTGTATAACATGACAAATTTTGCAACTCTGGCTTTAAAATAGACAATGATGTCTATTTTAAAGCCAGAGTTGCAAAATTTGTCATGTTATACAATATGATACAATATGATTCTAAAATTTGAAAAAACAAATAACTTCACAAAACAGATACAAGACTTTGTAGCCCAAAGTAAACTATATCTTGTATCTGTTTTGTGAAGCTCTAACTTGTTTTTTCAAATTTTAGAAGACACTGTTGTGTAATGGTTAGAGTGTTAAACAAGGATCTGGGAGTCTCAGGTTCTAATCCCCCTTTTGCCACAGCAGCTTGCTGTGGGCCAGTCACACAGCAAGTCACACACACACTCAACTACCTCACAAAGCTGTTGTGAGGATACGATGGAGGAGGAGAAGAAAACAACATAAGCTGCTTTGAGTCCCAGTGGGAAGAAAAATAGTAAAGAGTTCAGTAGCACCTTTAAGACTAACCAACTTTACTTTAGCATAAGCTTTCGAGAACCACAGTTCTCTTCGTTAGATGCATGGGGGGGGAAGGTAAGAAGAAACTGGCCAGATATATATAGGTGGTGAGGGGAGGGGGAGTAGATCAGTTTACTTCTGATAATGAGATCAGTTTGCTTCTGCTAATGAAATCAGTTACTTCTGATAATGAGATAACCATTCATAGTCTCTATTCAATCCAAGTCTGACTGAGTCAAATTTACATATGAATTCCAATTCAGCAGCTTCCCGTTGGATTTTGTTTTTGAAAGGTTTCTGTTTAACTATGGTGACCTTATGTCCTTGATGGAATGTCCTGGTAGATTGAAGTGTTCTCTCACTGGTTTCTGGATGTTGCCGGAAACAGATTTGTGGATACAAATCTGATATTAAAAATGGCATCTGACGAAGAGAACGGTGGTGCTACTGGACTCTTTACTATTTTGCTACTACAGACTAACACAGCTAACTCCACTGGATCTAGTGGGAAGAAAGGCAGGGTATAAATGAAGTAAATAAATAAATAGTCCATTTTTAGTTTTTGAGATATTTGAATTTCATAAACAAATCAGCTATAGCCTTATCAGTATTCGTGAAATTTAATTCATTCAGTTATTTAACTATCTTTTCCAACTATTTATTTTCTGCAGTCAATCCTGTATCAGCTCCTATAACACTTCCCAGTGTGACTCTTCTCTGTCCCACTTCAGCTGCTGATCTAGAAGGCTTAAATTTGTCAAGTTCTTCAGTCATTGATGTAAGTCACTTTTTCATGGATTAGTTTATTCAATTTACAGTTGGCTTGTATACTTTTAAAACTTTTATCTATGTTCTTTAAATGCAGATAAAAGGCAAAATATGTTACAAATGTGTTGGAGATCATTTAAAAAGTGCATTTGGTAATGGCTGCTTGATAAGTGTAGCTATATTCCTAATCTTTTTGCTAGTTTTTGATTCGGGAATGCTTTCTTAAATATTTTCTTATTACAAATCATGTATTAAATGTTCTAATTGCCTCTTAAAGCAATATAATGGAAGCTTGTTTCAATTCAAAGATACCTTTGAATCATAGTTTTAAGCACTTTTTCTAATAATGCACGTCTAATTTAGAATTTTTTAATACATTATCCCTTGAACAGCTAGTAGCATTCTTCTGAGTTGTCTATTTAGGTCCTTCATCAATCTTGAATTAGCTATTTGGAGATGTATCTTACTTATTTCTGAATATGTGTATTACCGTTCCAAGTTCAGGCTCACTAACAAAAGTAAGTAAATAAGTAAGTAAATAAATAGTGTCTGGAACAGAACATGCAAAGACTACATTTAAATATAACGAATCAAACCAAAATTTGAAAATTGTCAATAAGTTAGATATAAGACTAGCAACACTTCAGCCTCAAAATGGTAAATAAAACTTGCTTCTTGCCATGCTTCTTTAAGACCAGAAGAGATGAGCTTTTGCAAACCTGCCCAGAGGAATCATGAAATAGGCACTAGCATGCCCTTCTAAAAGGCATGCTAGTTCTATTTGATTGCCTTAACTCTAGAGGACTGAGTGTATACATCAATCTCTTGCATTATATGGGTTTCTTGTTCACTTACAGGGAGAGACTTGATCTGCAAGTACCGAAATACTTGGATCGTGTTAACTGAAATGAATGAGGAAGCTATTCTGGGCATGAAAGCTCTGTGTACCTATTATACCCTATGTTTGCTGTGTTGATACAGGAAACTGTGTTGTTAGGAAAATTACATTCTCACGTATAACTCTGACTGACAATGAACAAATGGAGGGAAAAAATTATTGTATATCCTGTTTCCTATATAGTGAAAAAGAGAACAATGATAAGCTATACTTGTACATGGTAGTTGTTAACTATATGCTTAAGCCAGTGTCCCAGGAGAAAAAAGAAAAAGAAAAATAAGGCCTTATCTACTTACAGGAAGTTCTTATCATAGAGTTCTGGTGATTCCTAAAGCTACCTGTAAGTACAGTAAAAAACCTCTGGCTTTTCCATAGAGCCAAAAGTTCTAAAGTTATCCTTTGTTACTTCCTGTAAGTAAACAAGGCCTTATTTTTCCTTTTTAATTCCATTCTGGCCACCTCTTTTAATGATGGTGGGCAGCAAGACATGGGTGTCGGAGGATCCCTTTCCTGATGACTGAATATGTCAAATTAGTCTTTAACATTGCAATGATGAACAGCAGTAGGATTTAATGTTGTAAATTTATATCTGTAAGTGGCTGTAAGATTTTTAGGAAAAGGGGCAAATGTAGTAAATAATAAACATTAAATTAATTTACTTAAGAGGAAAGAGGAGATGAACTCTTGGCTGATGGTTGGTTATATTTATTTGCTGTTTTCCTCCAGTTTGAACTCTATGTCTATACATCAAGTCAACTAGAACTAAGGAAGTTAGTATTTTCTAGGCAAAAGTCAGTGTTCAAAAGGAAGATAAATGAAAATATATGAATATTTTGTTTGGGGCTGGGATTAACACAATTAGAAGAAATAAACAAATGAAAACATTCCATTGAAAATAAAGATTTTTTTTTTACCAACTGCTATTTTTCTATATTTTTAATTTATATTTTCAATTTCAGTTTATATTTTCAATGACTTTTTTCTTCCCAGTATGCTAGGGGCGCAGCATGGTACCAGCTAGCAGTATACCCTGTGCCCACTGAAGTCAGCTGAGCATCCTGTAAGCTTCCTGTACGATGCAGTAAAAGAATACTGTGGCCTGTAAGATGCTCCCTCCCCTTTTTTTGTCTGTAACATTCAGCTTAATGGAGAATGTTTAGAATATGAAAGTTTGCACACTGTGTCATTTTGGTTAGTCTTAATAAAAGGTATTACATGGCTTTTGTTGTTACATTTTAAAAGAAGAGTGCCATGGAAGTGAGAGGCACAATAGGAAAAGATGCCATTCTTAATCTCTTTATTGTCTTTTTTTTGACAGAGAATAAATCAGTAGCTTGTAGGGCTGTGCACGGGTGGTGAGATTAGGTATTCCCGCTTCGGGTTTACCCGAAGCGGGAAACTGATGGATTCGGGGTTCGGGAATCGCTTTAGTATGCTCCGTGAAGATTCGGGAGCATACTGAAGCAAGGGGGAACTCCCTACCACCACCACCACCCACCCTCCCTGAGGCAACCCCTCTACCCCTCACCCCCTGGGGAGACCCCTCCACCCCCCACCCACTTACCTGGCGGCGGGAGGGTCATCAGCTTGGCGGCGGGCCGCTGCCGCTGCTGTAGCAGCGGCAACGGCAGCACAAGGCAGTGTGGCCTGGAGCCAGCTGGCTCCTCTGCCTCCGCCTGAGCCCGCGGGGTGGTGGGGAAGGTCAGAGCCGCCTCCTCTGGCCCTTCCTGCCTCTCAAATGGCCACAGCGCAGCTGCGGTGTGCCGGCCATTTGAAGGGCAGGAAGGGCTTTCTCCGCCTCCTCCGGCCCTTCCTGCCCCTCAAATGGCAGCCGTGCCGCCGCCATTTGAGGGGCAGGAAGGGCCAGAGGCGGCAGCTCCAGCCTTCCCCACCACCCTGCAGGCTTGGGCGGTGGTGCGGCAGCAGCAGAGGAGCCGGTCCAGAGCCACCGCAAGGTAGGCGGGGGAGAGGTGGGGGGGCTGATGTTTAAAGGCCCTGAAGCTTTCCGAAGCATTTCCGAATGCTTCAGAAAGCTTTTCTTCAGTATTCCAAAGCGCTTCAGGAATACTGAAGCTTGCCGAATCGGGTCCGCTTCAAGTATCTTTACCCGAAGCGAAACCCGAATAGCACAGCCTTAGTGGCTTGTACAAACAAATTTGACCAAGACTTTCATTTTAAAATAAAATTATCCTTTAATTTCATTCTTATGATAACAGTAGGAAGAGACAGTATGCAATTCTGATTCTAACACATTTCTTTGGCCAAATTCATCTAAAATTCAAACACAAACATTTTAAATTATACTTAAGCAGCGCAACCTTTACCAAAGGTAAGATGCAAAATACAGTTTACCCACCATGCTTAAGTTATACAACAAAAGCATGTGAGAAAGCATCTTGTCTAGAGGCAGCTACTGTGAATACATTATTTATCTAATTATATATATTAATCTTACTTAGCTTTGAATTTTGTGTGCTGGGTATTTTGGTCATGTACATTAAGGTAGCTTTACTTGTACCAGTCCATATTATTGACTTGCTGCACCAATGCAATATATCTTGTTGTTATACCATATGAGATAGGGACTTCAATAAGTGTGTCCAGATCAGAAGCTAAAAGATTAACAGTGTAGAAGATGTAAGACTGCCTCATTTTTAGTTTGTACAGTGCACATTATAGTCTACATGCCACCAATCCTAATTCCTGATGGAAATTTTTAAAGTAAAACCTTAAAATCATTTTTATAGCTCATACTAAATAAAAAGGAGAAGAGATATATTTCTATCACTGTTCTGGTAGTGTAGGAAGGAAGTTGACTGTATTTAAAGTTGTTGAACGTGATCCAAAGACTGTAGCAAAGCAGCATCTTTAAGTCTAACCAAGTGTATTTCAGCATAAGTCTTTCCCAGTCAAACCTAATTTCTTCAGAACCTTCTTTTTTCCCTGTAGAACTTTGAAAACCATTTATTTATTCACTTCATTTGTACCTCCACCAAAATGACTTCCATCATTCTCCTCTCCTCCATGTTATCCTCAGAACAATCCTGTAAGGTAGCTTAGGCTGAGAGTATGTGACTGGCCCAAGGTCACTCTGCAAGCCTCCGTGGCAGAACAGGGATTTTAACCTGGGTCTCCCAGATCGTAGTTACCGCTACACTGCACAATTGATAGTGGAAAGGTTTAACTAATTGCCCCAAACTTCACACATCAATAAGAATAGTTTTATATAAAGGATTTGAATCCAGTGACGACTTCGAAACTAACAAGATTTTCAGGCTATGAGTTTTCAAGAGTCAGCGCTCCCTTCTTCAGATATGAGTAGGAATTGATTTGTATCTGTCATTCCTACTCATACCTGGAGCTCTGACTCGAGAAAGCTCATACCCTGAAAATCTTGTTGGTCTTTAAGGTCCACTGGAGTCAAATCCTACTGTTCTACTGTAGACCAACATGGCTAACTCACCTAATACTTTTATTTACAGGAGCTCTGTTCTTAGTTTAGAATGTGGACACTTAATATTTAAGGATATCTTTTTCATTAGATTTAAAGTAAAGATTTAAATCTGCTTATCAAAAAAGTTATATTACAGCATGCAGTTTTTCAAATAAATTAATTTAAACCCCATTCTGACCTTTTCCCCAATCCACTAGTTTACTTCAGACGATAACTTCCTAAATGTTGCTTCGATTTAGTTGTGGTACACAGTTTTGATTCTTGTTTAAATTTAATTATTTTAACTAAAATAAAAATTGTTTCAAAATCTAGAGGTATAATTTACCATTTTAGAAAATATCTTTTGCCAAGTTTAAATTTAACTAAATACACATGCCAAACCAAGATGTTAATTAATCTGCTAACAACCACAAAACCAAACAAAAATCCTGTATGCAATTAATATCAAAGAAACAGCAGTTTTATTTTGTAAGACACCTTGAGTAGGTTCTCTGGAGAGGTGGCACAGAAATTTTCTGAATAAATAAGGGTCAACAATGATGAAGGGATGAAATTCAGACAAAATAAAGCCATCTAATATTGCAGCTCAGATTTAATAGATTGTGAGGAATGAATGATTCACTCAGTTATAAATTGGCTTATCTGGTTGCTCAGTATCTGGAAATATACAGTGTGTGTGTGTCCCATTAGTCCCGAGAGAGAGAGAGAGAGAGAGAGAGAGAGAGAGATTCCCCCATCATGTTCTGGGGGGGCGGGTACCTCTGCTCCCATTCGTGGAGATTTTCAGCAGGACCCAAGCCAGTGACTAAGCTCAGTTAAATTTTCAAGGTGATAAAATGTTAGTAGTAAAAATGAGAACAGCTTTGGTTTCAAATAAAAACCAGCAAGTTGAGGTGTACTTATAAGACAGTGGGGAGCTAGTACAGCCAATGAAGAACTACTGTAATGTGTTGAAGTCCCATGTCTTTTAGAAGAAGGGCTACCATGCTGTGCATGAACTGAAGTTAACTAGCTGAGGAATGCAGTATAGTTCATGTTCCCTTGGAATGCAGTGGCAGGGAAAAAATAGAAAAGGAATCTAGTCTTGATATTACAATTGCATAAATGATAGTAGTCAGTCTCCATCTGAAAGTATTACTTTTTTTTACCCTGTGAAGCTACTGAAAAACATTAGCTAACTGCTGTTGCCTAGAATTTTTAGTGCGACAATAAGGAGCACCCGACCTTTGCAAGCCTGTAAATCAGTGAGGCCAAACCCAGGAAATGGCAATTATTGAGTCATTTTTTCTTATCAGATCAAAGATTGAGTTTTGGTCCTTTGATGTCCATTACTTAGTCTTCACTAATACCAGTAAGGCCATCCCTTCACATAGAGAACCCTATATTTGTGTGCCCCAAATGATTATCAGCCGTAACTACTAGATAATTGGATAAAATAATCCAGTATGAGGAACTAGCAGGAATTTCTCTGGATGCCCCCACATGGGAGAATCCACCTGCTGGACTGCTCCAGAGAACACTAAGTTCCAGAAGCTTCATCACCCTGATGATTGCCTGACTCAAGTTTACTGGTTAATAATTTGTGGCTATAGACCTCTCCTGTTAATTCAGCTTGCCCTAGTTATTCAATCGTGAACCTAGGGAAATGTCATCAAGCTACTGCTGAGTTTTTGTGGGACCAGCTCGAATGATCACCAAGACAGCAGATTCAGTCATCATTGACATAATCGGTTTGAGATAAAGGCTGACAAGAATACAGAAAGCTACTGATATCCTGTCATTTAGGCCTCAAAATTAGGGCAACCAGGTTACTCTTTGCCCACACTGAATGTTTGGAAACAGTATTAGAAGTCTGCACCTGATGGTGCAAAAGAACAAGATCCTTATCAGCCTGCTACTTGATACATCAACAGAGATGATATATCTTCTCTGTTAAGAAATCTTTCCATTTCCTTTCTCCTTGGTGAGATTCACTGATCTCCTCAGTTCTTTTCCTGCCTTGACAGGAAGAGCAGCTTAAAATAGGCTCTGTCTCACCTATTCATTTTCTTTCCTTCTTTTCAACTTCCTTCTAATTCTAGATTCTTATTCTTGTGCCTTTCTTCAATTCCTTCTAATTCCTTCACGAATCAACTCTATTTCGTGTATCTACATGAATAAACTTCAAGGAAAGACTTCTTCAGTCTGGAGAATTTGAATGTGGTGGCCATTTTCTCCAATCTGACAGCATTACAGAGCGTATTTCCCAACAGATCTAAAATGGAAAACTTTGAGGGCAGCGACAGCTTCCTCTCTGAAGGAAAGTTATAAGCCTCCCTCACTGCCATTCCTGGTAACAAAACTGGTACAATCAGTACAGATTGCGCAGAGACTACAGTGGCTGCCATTCACAGTGTGAAAAAATCAAAGACTCAAAAGCATGCCAAAATGGGGTGCCATTCCTCCTGACCCAAGGAAACCATGGCAGCCATTTCTGGCCCCATCGACTTGAGCAATATTGCCAACCAACTGGGAGGTGGCTGCAGAGTGGTTTCCCCAAATCCATAAGCCGCTCAATGGACATAGGACCCAGCTAGACCAGTCAAGCCATTTTGCAGATCTACAAATAGCATCAGCTCCAGGATCCAGTGCAGATGGCAAAGGTCTACTTGTGAGTAATGTGTTCAGATTGGGAACTCTGATATTATCTCCAGATCTTCTAAACTTGATTAGATAAACTATGAGGGAGAGATTGCCAATTTTTGTCAGAGTGCTGAGGAAAGAGACAGATCTCCCTCTGGTTCATCCTCCTGTTCTTCCCCTCTCAGACAGGGAAAGGTAGAAGAGGCAATTTCACATAAAGGGAAACCTAGCTGGCCTATGAAGGCAGCTAGAAAGGAAACCTATACCAGAAAAATAGAAAGAGAGGTAACTCTCAATTGAAAACAGAAGTTTAAGCAAATAGTGAAAATCTAGAGGGAAGGTGGTATGGTAGAGCCTGATCCCATCAGAACTTGGAAGCTAAACAGGGTGGATGGGACTCCACCAAGGAAGACTCTGTGGAGGAAGACAATAGCAAACCATCTCTGCTTCCCACTTATCTCGGAAGTCCCAGCAAGGGTTGCCATAGGTCAGTTGCCACTTGACAGCACTACACACATAATATACAATATATTATGATATACAACATCCCAAACGAGGAAGAGGATGAGATAGAAATCCCAGAACAACCCCTAAGATTCTTTAGATCAGAAAACTCCTAGTATCTCCTATCCAAGACCATGGCAGCCTTGGATCTTCAGGAGAATCCATCAGAAGAAGAAACAGGTCCATCGCCCTCAACCCAAGGGCAGACTAAAGGGAAACAAAGAATTCTTCCCTAGATCGAGTGTAGCAGACAGCGTCCTTCCCTTCCTTGATTTTTTTAAAGAAGCAATTAAAAGTGGACTGGGTAATACCTATGGTCAACAGGCAATTTCCAACGTTTATTAAGAAACTATGCTTTACCATCATTTATTAATCAGTTTTGTCCGGTCCAACTGCTGAATACTCCAGTAGCAACATTACAGTCACCTGGACTATTGTCAGAAGATGATTAGGGCGTAACCCAGGACAGCCTAGACAAAAGGGCCAACTTTGCTCTAGGAAAAGCTCATGAAGCCACTTCAGTGGTCATCAGTGCCTCCACTATTGCTTCGATAGTATCAAGAGCAGCTATGATCTGATTTAAATAACCTCTTCAGCTTATCCCAACCAGCAACCATCACTAGTAGAGGGAGCCAACAGAGTCCTTATAGCAACTCATTCACAGCAGATGTAATGTTAGATTCTCTATTTTTCTCATCCAGGACTAAACTATCTGCAGCAGCCACCATAAGAACCTTATGGCTCTGGGCCTGGCAAACTGACTTCCAGCCTATCCATTTCAAGGCAACAGTCTATTGGGGGATGCTCTTGATAAGATCCTTGTTAAAACCATAGATAAGAAAAAAGCAATGCCCAGGACACCGAGTTGCACCATCAGGAGACCCTTTGGGAATTACTCCTTTCGTTCCCAAAGAGGGTACCAAGATTCATCAAGATCAACAGAAGATCAAATTGGGTCTCTTCTAGACAAGCCTCCATAGAATTCATCAGACTCCCACTGGAACATTATCTTGTTTCCCCCATTCCCGAGGATTTAGGAAAGCTTCACAGAACCTATGCCACTATTCAACATTTCCTCAGCATTTGGGCCACAGAACCTGTTCCTCCTGCAGAAGGGGGACAAGCAGTATACTCCATATTCTTCATGGTGCAAAAAAAAAAAAAACCAGATTGGAGGGTGATACGAGACTTGAAATATCCCAACAAATTCATCAAACTGAGGCACTTCAGAATGGAGACGCTGATATCCATCTTAGAATCCTTGCTACCAGAAGAATACCTCACCTCATTAGTTCTATTGGAGGCATATCTTTACATTCTGATTCTTTTTCAGACACAGAAGATTCCTCCTTTTCTGTACAGGGGGGCTCCATCTACAGTTCAGAGCACTTCCATTCAGCCTCTCCACAGCACTGAGGGTCTTCATGAGGATCTTGCTCAATCCAGTCGTAAAACTCAGGGAACAAGGTGTCAGGGCTTGCCGCTGCCGCCGCTGGGCATGACGCTGGCATGCCTGGCCCTGACAGCAAGGGGGTGTCAGGGATACTGCAGGACTCTGCTCTGTGGAAGGAGGGGCAGTATACCTCACCCAGACTCCCTCTCAGTCCACTTGCTGGCCTGCTCAACCTGCTCCAGTCCTCCCCCTTGATCTTCATTTCCTCCTTCATTCACTTTCCTCCTCTCACTCTCTCGCTCTGCTCCCCTCCAACTTCACTTCATCACTCCTACTCAACCCACCACTCCCTGTGGGTGGGCTCTCCTTATATCCTACCCCTCATCCCAGGCTCCACCTGCCAGGCCACACCCCTCTTTTGCCCTCCAGCATTGTCCTGGGCTGCTTCCAGCAGTTGCAGCTGGGGTAGCTAATTGGGCTGCGTTGGCCAGCTACAGCTGTGTCTCATTGGCTGGCTGTCAAGCCTCTCTGGCTAAGCTGATTGCTGAAGGCAGGCCCAGCTGTGTCTCCTTGGCTGGCTGCCCAGCTTCTCCAACAGAATGCCTCAGGCAGCTCCACCTGGAGTTGCTTTGTTCCTGGCACCCCCTGGGCCAGGTTATTGCCTTCTAGCTGGGCTGTAGGCTGGGACGTGGCTCTGAGCTGCTGTGGCTGCTTCTCCTCCCTGGCTGGTAAGGTTTCTGTTTGGTCAGCTGCTGGCTGGCTGTCCCCACTGCCTTTTCCCTCTCCCTCTGCTCTGGCCCCCTCTGGGTTGACCCCACTCTCCCTGCCTGGCCTCCTAGACTCCCACTGGAGGGTGGGACTAGCTGGCCTCCACCTGCCCCTTCTAACCCTCTGAGGCTTCGGTGCTTCTTTCCCTCCCTCCTGTGTAGGTAGGTTCTGGCCCTGGGAGCCTGCTGGGGTGACTGGGCGGCTGTCTCCCGTCCCCTCATCCAGGTAAGTCCGGGGGCTGGGTTGTGGACCCCGGACACAAGGCATTCATGTACACCATTATCTGAATGACTCGTTAATCAGGTCAAGATCACCAAGACACAGAAACAACTGTCCGATGTCTACAGGCTTACGGTTTCTTGATCAGCTTACAGAAAAGTTCTTTATAACCCAAACCAATACTAGAACATCTAGGAGTAACATTAGACACAATATGCAATTGCCTCTTCCTAACTGAAAAAGCAAAGAAAATGAAAGATATGGCACAAGCAGTCATCAAGGCCGGGTCTTCATCATTGGTGACTCTTGTGAAACTGATGGGCCTGCTGATTTCGAGCATTGACGCCATCCAGTGGGGTCAACTACATGCAAGACCCTTACATCAATTGCGGAGGCATTTGCAACTACAAATTATGAACAAGAAAGATCTTTCCATTTGGGTCCCATTGGTAGCAAAAACTAGCCTGGTACAATGAACAAGAATGGCCAACATTCTGCAAAGAAAGTAATACTGCAGTTCAGTAATGAAAAAAATTTTCATGGATGCCAGTCTATCCCCATGGGGAGCAGTACTAGAAGCAGGGCCGATGTTCCAACAGTGAGATGAGCTTTCCCATCAACCTGCTGGAATTTTGGGCGATTATCTAGCCCTACTACACTTCAGCCCACAAATACTAGACCAACACATCCTAATCAGAATAGACAACATGTCAGCCAAAACTTACCTCAACAAACAAAGAGGATCCGGATCTTCAGCATTACACAAGGAGGCAATCAAGATCTTCGCATGGGTAGAGAAAAACCTGACATCATCATGGCAGAACACATCAAGGGATCGATCAATATCAAGGTGGATTAGCTCGGCAGGCAGAGCATTCAGGAGGGGGAATGGTCCCTGAAGAAAGATACTTTTCAGCTAATCACCACAAAGTTCGGTCTTCCCCTGGTGGATCTATTCACATCAGCAACCAGCCATCCGGTGAAAAGGTACTTCACCAGGTATGACCATCCCAAGATTGAAGTAACCAACGCCTTGACATCCCAGTGACCAAACAATCTTTTATTTGCCTGTTCCCCAATCTCAGCTCTTCCAAAATTGGTCAGGAAGGTCAAAGAACAGAAGGTAGAAATCATATTGGCCTCCACATCCGTGGTTTTCCACCCTTCAGCAGCTGTCAACATATCCACCCTTAATCTTTGCAGTATCTCCAGATACCCTTGAACAAGGCCCAGTTTGACATCAACTTCCAGAGTGGCTACATTTAACTGCCTGGAAATCGAGCGGAACAACTTTTTATGACTAGGCTATTTCAGGGAGGTGACTGACACCTTACTAGATTCTAATAAAACATTCTACTAGCAGAATATATAGTGTATCATGGAAGGCCTTTGTCAGGAGAAGCAGAAGAAAAGGTCTCGACCTCTTGAGACCTAAGATAAAATCTATTCTATATTTTCTGCAAGATGGCCATGTTAGCAGACTCAAGTCTTCTACACTAAGACTACATGTTGCAGCTCTGACAGTGGTGTTGCCGCAATTCCTGGAATTGAACCTACCCAGACACCCCTACATAGGCCACTTTCTCAAAGATACTACTCTAAAAGTAGAGTAGGGAAGTCCTCCAGAGCTGATGAGTCATTAAAGAAGATTAGAGGCGACAGAGTGATCGCTGTTTACTGGGCATAACCCCTATTTATCCCAGTCCACTTAAGCGTAGAATTCCACTTCATCCCTATTCCTCCTACAACAGGTATCCTAGATATGGCTTCCAATAAACTCATCACTCCTTCAGGGGTTCATAACCTCTCCCACCATCTGCTTCACAATCTTGCAGAAGTTATTTTAGAGCCAAACCTAAGGATGGCTCTCACTCTCCCAAAGATCAGTCTGGGAATACCAGACAGCTTTTTACAGTATCTTGCCTTCTCCCCATGGCATACCACCTACCATACCTGCCTGGGTACTTATGCAAGAACCTTGGGTTCTATCTATCATCAATCAGGGTTATTGTTTGGAGTTCAAAACATCTCCAACTTCACTGCCCCTGTCCATCTCATCCTTCTCTCGGTTACCCTAAATGGGGGGGGTCTCCTTGTGAGTTGGGGGAATTAGCATACAAGGAGAAGCAATGAGAGGCAGTAACTAGCAGGATCTCCACCTATGTATATGAGGATCATTCCCTCAGAGGCCTCTCAGATAAGCAGGCAGATGTTCTACAAGAAAAGTTACTTTATTAACAGAGAGGTTAAGGGAAAACATACAGGAAAATACACACAAAACTAACAAGAAAACAGGGAGGAAAATGGAGAGTAATTGAGATGAGGTGATATTTACCAGTCCTTGGAGAGAGGAAGGTCTGTGGAAGTGGCAGCAAGGACGGCCAACATCTCATAGAAGGGGAAAGAGGGGGCTCAGACATAATCTGAGGATGCATGGAAGTGTCCTGAACACATGGCTGAGAGCCCAGTTATACTGCCAAACGTATCCTGGGGCAAAACTGACATCTTGCTCCGAAAGACAATGACTTGATGGCTGTCTCTGGAGCTGAAACTATAAAATGGGAACTGCTTCACTGAGTATGACCCGCAGTTATTGGATAGGAAGAGTTATCAGGTCCCTGATGAACTCCGATTAGGGAAGAGGAAGGGGGGGGGGAAGATTGGCAGGGTGTGGGTGATTAATTCAGGAACTCTTGGAAGACCTCTTTGTTTTAAATCTTTGCACATCTCCAGGGTGTGGGACTGATAGTCTTGCCTCATGACTCACATTCCAGTATTTTTCCATTTCCAGCTGAAGTTCGGAACTGTTCTGTTTTGCCAGGCAGTGTATCTGGTGCTTGAAGCACATGGGAGGGGAGGAGTCTTATGATATGTCCATATTCATAAGCTGTTCTTTCAGTGTGAGGGAGGGTATAACTGTTAACACTTCCTCCATTTCTGATAGCAAAAATAGAGACAAGGTTGCAAAAGAGGCCATATAAGGGATTCCACCTACCATTTCAGATGATTTTTTCCTGTTAATTTCTGATAAACAAAAAGTCAGGTGGCCACCTGCAAAGTAGCCAGGAAGGTATGGTTTCCCTGAGCCAACTGTTCCATCTGAAGCTGCTAAAGAGTAGCAACTTTACTTTACTTTAATTGAATTTTTATACCTCCCATCTCCCGAAGGACTCAGAGCGGTGTACAGCAAAGATAAACATACAAATATAAAACAATAAGAATATAAAATATAAACATATTAAATAATTTAACTCAGAAACAGGACAACTCAATTAAAACACATTTAGGCCAGCCCCGCTTGTTGGAATAATAACATCTTAAGGGCACGGCAAAAGGTGTGTAGGTCAGGGACCATACGTATCTCCGGGGGCAATTCATTCCAGAGGGCAAGTGCCCTGACAGAGAAGGCTCTCCCCCGGGGGTCACCACCTGACATTGTTTGACCGACGGCACCCTGAGGAGGCCCTCTCTGTGGCAGCGTACCGGCCTGTGGGAGGCTATCGGTAGCAGCAGGCGATCTCGTAAATACCTAGGCCCTAAGCCATGGAACGCTCTAAAGATGGTAACCAGTACCTTGAAGCGCACCTGGAAGACCACCGGAAGCCAGTGTAGCTCGCACAGGAGAGGTGTTACATGGGCGCGCCATGTCACTCCCATAATCACCTGCACGGCCGCATTCTGCACTAATTGCAGCCTCCGGGAGGTCCTCAAGGGGAGCCCCATATAGAGAGTGTTACAGTAGTCCAGACGGGTGGAAACGAGGGCATGGGTGACTGTGCGCAAGGCGTCCCGATCCAGAAAGGGACGCAACTGGTGAACCAGACGAACCTGATAAAAAGCCCCCCTGGCCACGGCCGACACATGATCTTCTAACGACAGCCGCGCATCCAGGAGGACACCTAAGTTGCGAACCCTCTCTGTGGGGGCCAAAATCTCGCCCCCGATAGTCAGCGATGGAACCAGCTGGCTATAACGGGGCGCCGGAAACCACAGCCACTCAGTCTTGGAAGGGTTGAGTCTGAGCCTGCTTCTCCCCATCCAGATCCTCACGGCCTCCAGGCACCGGGACATCACATTAAGGGCATCATTGGGGTGATCCAGGGTAGAGATGTACAACTGAGTATCATCAGCATACTGATGGTACTTTACCCCAACTAACATATATATATATATATATATATATATATATATATATATATATATATATATATATATATATATATATATATATATATATATATATATATATATATATATATATATATATACCCCAACTAATATATAACTAATATAAATATAATAATATAAATACATTCTTTTCGTAAGTTGTTTTGAGAATTTTTAAAAATGGAAAAGCAACTAATAAATATAGTAAATAAATCAGCCCCTCTCTACTGGTCCACTGTATTTTATATATGATTGGGTCATAGGTACATTTAAAGAGACAGGCTCCCTAGTTTCAGCCTAATTTAATTTACAATTTAATTAATTTAATTTCTTACATTTGTATTCTGCCCGCCCCACTTGCGCAGGCTCAAGGCGGATAACAGGACACATTCCACATAGGAGTTAGTTGCTGAGAAGCAGTTCTCAGACCTTCCGGAAACTAAAAATCACATTAAGAACATCTCTTTCCCTTGTGCCAGTTTCACATGTAATACTGAGTTTCTTTATCGCTACAACTAGTGTTTAGTTCAGTTTCTAAACTTGCAGGGTTTAATTGCACTGCACTGTTACCTCATAAATAATGATTTCCTTTTCTGACATTCATAACTTTTAATCTATTTTGAAAGCACAAATTCACTTTTATAGGAAAGCTGTTATGACCTAGTTGTATAGTACTGTTGTTAAGCACAAACTTGTGCCTTAGGTATCCCTCTCGCCAATCACAATAAGAGACACACACCACGGAGTCCTGTAGAATGAAGCAATATATGATTGTTTAACTAAACAATGGAGGAGCAATTTACACAGGAGTAGATGGTCTCCTTGTGTCCAAAGCTCATCGAAGCTACAATAGCAGTGCAAAGCATTTAATACCTTTTGGCTAATTATAATATTTGTTATCTTATTGGCTCACAGAATGCAGGGGTCCCCCATTGGCATAGAAAGAGGACCTCCTATCTTGACACAAATGTCTAGGGTTACTTTGATTGGAAGAAGCAATTTAGGTCAGCTGCATAATTGGAGAAATTGCAATATTGCAGTTTCTTATCTGTCCTTGGCATTTTCTTTAGGAAGAACATGTCCTCCTTTCCCTCCTCTTGTGGGTCTACTCCTGCCCCCTCCTTTTTGCCAATGTTACTTTTAATGGCGCCCTGAAATCTCTTCTTTGGCAACCTTGAGGCTTTCAGAGAGCTGGGATCTGTGGGTGGAAAGGAATGTTCCCCCACTTCTGCAGTTTCTCTCTTTCCCAGCCTTGAGAGAGATGCTGCTAAAATTGGCTGACCTATTTTGCAACATTAATCAGTTCTTACAAAGAGCTCTTTTGTATTAAAATCCTATTAGAATCATATAGAATAATATAACATTTGTGTGACATCTCTACAGGTGCATCTCTACATCATGTTGCAAGCATATACTGTTTAGTTCTCAGTTCTTACAGAGTTTGACGTGTTTAACATACATTCTTATTTTTTTTGGTCCTCTGTTCCAAGTGTCATATTCTTGCAGGTTGCATTACAAATACTACCATGGCTCCTGGGCATAGAAAAAGTGCATATAATACTGAAAGGCACAGAAGTGGTATATAATACTGAAAGGCACAGAAGTGGTATATGAAATCCCTTTCTTCAAATCCATATTCCTCAGACCCCCCTTTTCTTTTTGTTGAAATGTTAGTGTCAAACTCTGCATTTCAACAACTACAAGGTACCATCACATGTTGGTTCAGCCCATTCTTCTGCATTCTGATCACTTTGTGAACTTTGTTCACAGAACTGGCGCACCATCATCATCAAACGCTCTTCTCTGGTCTGTGGTGTAGGCTTTGGTATAAAACATTGTGCACAGGAAATAATAAGAGGAAAACATTGAATGCAAGTGCATACACATACTATCAGTAAAATCCCTGCTGCTACATAAATGAGTATGGCTTTAAATTTTGATCCCAGTCCCTTAAACAAACCTCCCACCCATCCAAACCAATCATCAAACCAGCTGGTACTCTTGGAAATCTCTGCTGCAAAGTCTTGCAACTTCTTGATGTGGGATTCGACAGTGTGGGAGTGGTCAGTCAGGTTCAAACAGCACATTCCTTCAAATTCTTCACAGCCATGGTTGGATTTCAAAAGCAAAAAGTCTACAGCTGTGCGGTTTTGTAGTGTTGGTCTCTCTGTTGCTGGAAGATCTTGAAGCAGTCCTGCCAGGGCTTGGGACGTCTTGTTCATTCCTTTTTTTTCTTTTTTTCTTTATTTTTAACATCTAAAACAGTAAACTACAAGAAACTACAATAGTACAAGGGGAGGGAAAAAAGGGAAAAAAAGAGAAGGGGAGGGGGGGGGTGGAAAAAAGGGGAAGGCAGCATACAAACACTAAACACTACACTTCAATGCTTTCCCTTCATACTGCCATAATTAAAAATTAAAGCTTAATAAAGTAATGATGGAATGGTTGATCTTACAAAATACAAATTACAATTCAAATTAAATCTCCCCCCCCCCCGGGCCTCGGACGCAGTTCTCTCTGAGCAGCTACAGCCGCAGCGCTCGTTGCCTCCCCCCTCCCTTCAGGCTTCAAATCTTCTTCTTTTTGCTTGGTGTCTTGCCCAAATTCTGGATTTTTGTCCACAAAATCCCTTAGCTGATCTTCCGAATTAATCTTGTAAGCTTGATCTTTATAACTAAACCAGATTCCTTCCGGAAATAGCCATTTGTACTTTATGCCACGTTCCCTCAAGAGAGCTGCCAGCCTTTTATACTTAAGTCTTCTCTTCCGAACTAAAAATGGAACATCCTTCAGTATCTTGATTTTATTTCCCAGAAAGTCCAAGTCCGCATTATATGAGTTATATAGGATAGTGTCCCGGACCCTCCTAGATGAAAACTCAATAACAATCTCGCGAGGCAGTTGCCGCTTCATTGCATATTTTGAAAAAGCCCGACGGACTCCCCAAATGGCGCTTTTTACTTCTTCTTTAGTTGCCCTCGCGGGTGTCGCTAAAAGTTCCGAGGCACGATCCCTTAAATCCTCGTTTTCCTCCTCTTTAACATTCTGGAGACGCAAAATGGTCTGTGTTCGCTCCACTTGCAGCCCAATCAGCTGGTTTTCCACCAACTTTAGCTCCTTGTTCGTTGCTCTCATAAGTGACGCATTTTCCCGAGCAGACTTCTCTGCCCCCCCCGCTACTTCCTTGATGGCTTTCACATCGCTCTCAATTAAGCCCACCCTTTGATCTGTTTCATTCAGCTTGTCAACAAAGGGTTTTATGGCTTCGATGACCGCTCTTTTCACCAATTCCTCGAGCGACTCCCCTCTTCCCTGCAGGGCAGCCGAAACTGACTTGCCCAGAGCAGGACTCTGCTTTTTCGCTGCCATTTTAGGGGGGGGACCGCCAATCTTCCGAGACTCTGCGAGGGGGAAAGAATCCGAATCTTCTTAACTTCAGATCCCACCACTCCTTCACATGCGCTTGTAGTGACAGAAGGGATTCGCTTACTTACAGGCTTCCGCCTAGTCCTGTTCTTTGCCGTTTTCCGTGGCCCGGCAGCACGCGAGGTGCCGCGCACGTCTGCCGGCCTCCATAGGGACAAACGGGCAATTTACCCCCTGCCTCGATTTGCCAGAGGGCTCTTCCCGCCGCGTCCCGGACCCAGACTCCCTCCCTGGGAGTCCTGGGGGCTAACCTTTGCAGATCAGCCGCCCGGTCAGGGTGCTCGGCCGCTTCCTCTCAGACCTGCCGAGAGGAGCGTCCGACATGGCCGCGAAAACGAAAACGAATCCCGGGACGTCTTGTTCATTTCTCTAGCCACTAGGCAGGCCAGTCCATCGATGTTCTCACAGCCAGTCCTGGTACTCCTACCAGGAATCCCTCTAGAACTGATGCTTCAGTGATGGTAATAACTTAAATGCTAGTTTGGGATCACAGTGGTCATCAGTTACTAGAGTCCTTTTGTTGCAGGAGGACAAAGATCTGCGTACCTCTCTCTTCCAGGGGACCAGTAATGGCGTTAGTCTCTCTATAGTGCAGGGTCC